>NC_142389.1:14560000-14775000 GCF_059441005.1 Hippichthys cyanospilos | reverse complement strand
CTGAGGGTGAGTGGATTTTCTGATCTTGATGTGCATAAATGTATATGTGTGTGTGTACTGTCTGCTCAGCTCAGCACACACATTACAAACGTGCTAGTAAGCACATTGATTGACAGCTTGGTCTCTGTGATCCAATCACGTGACTTGTTGGCGTGCCGAGAGGAAACACACACGTCTGTGTGCCTCCCAAGAGCAACAGAGAAATGCACAGCTTTGGAAGTCTGACTTTTACCTAGATTTCTTCTGTAATAAATTGAAGTTTCAAGTGTATTGTTTTGATATATAATAGACTTCACTTTAACTCAATGTTCGGGCATATCCGTTTATAAAAACCTTCTTGCTCAGAAAAAAGAAAGCTCAACAACTGCTCATAACAATGTGCGGGTTCAGGACGAAGAGGCATAGCTGGGACTGTGAAATACGCGAGTGTTTCCAACTTTGTATTACTATATTAAATTGATTGTTTTAAACAAATTTGGGGCTTTAAAACAGGTTTTGATTTTTGGTTTTATTCTATAGTTTAGTATTGAATTGTAAAATAATTAAAAAAATAAAGCTGGCTACTTCACGGATTTCACTTTGCACGTGTTACTTTTGGAACGTAAACCATGCGATAAACAAGAGGAATTACTGTATTGTCCATTTACTTTTTTGACTGTATTCAGCAAAACAAACTTTTTTTTACAACTTAGTCCACTATATTTGTTTTGATCTCGCAGGTCATGTTTTCTAATTATTTACTCGAGATCTCGTCATGAGATTTCGTCTGCAAGATCTGGGTGTAGAAAAAAAAAAAGCCTCCTAAAAGTGCTACCTTTAGCCCCGAAACATCACCTCTGCAATTTCGTTAGTATCAGTGACAAGTCAAGTAAGACTTAAAAAAAAAATAGGCTTTTGATACTATACGTAACTGTATATTATTGGAAAAAAATAGAGATATATGGTATAAGAGGTCCCATACCTCTTATTTGAACAGATAATCAACCCTGAATAAAACATATTGGTCAATCTCTAATTGATTATTTACTAAATTAAATGTTAGTCAAATCAATTAATGTACAGAGAATACAATAACCACCTTTGTAGCAGTATTCAGAAGCTGTATGAAATGAAAGAGGTAGCTGTTATGGTTTAAAGTGCACAAGTGACTTAAAAATATGAAGATAAGAACAAATATAAAGCAAATATGTTTGTTAAATGTGTTAATTTATTTGTTAATATTAACAAATCTAAAAATGTTTTTTTTAAATCACAAACTGTGTTCAAAAAGATTTAGAGATAAAATGTTACCAAAAAAAAAAATCATCAATCATTATAAACACATTGGAATTTTCTTTATATAACTAGGTTAATTCTTTTTTAAAAAAATTTTTCACTTTTATTTTTTCGCTGATTCTTTTGACAATGAGCATATTTAGTTTTAGGATGAGTTTTTATGTATGAACAACCAACCACAGCATTTACATGATGAAAACTAGGTGTAGGACTTGACAAGATTTTGTTCCTCCCTTTAAAAATGTAAACCATATTGAGCTGTGATATTCATTAATATTTTGTTCTCTTTCTTTCTGCTTTGTTTTTAAATTTTGGCATGTGATATATATTCAATCAATCATTCTAAATACAAAACCTTTTTCATCCTCCGCGCCTCCTCTGGCATCACTTCGCGCCCCACCAGGGGGCCAGCCCTACTATTTGAGAAGCGCTGGTCTACGCTAATAGATTAGTCCTGGATGTGATGACAGAAAAAAAAGGTTAGGTAGCTTATCCTGTTATCTGAGTTCTTATAGTGCAATGTTACACTATAGTTTCCACTTTGCTGTAGGATTTCATATTCTTGTTTCTCCACTTTTAATGTAATATTATTGGCGTAATAGGAATTATGCTGCGGACATAGTACAATACATACTACATTTTCATTATGTGGAATATGGATGTTATCATATGTTGTGAGTTCCATTACCCAGTGTTCTGGCTGCCGTTGTTGAATTTTCTTTAATTGGCATTTCAGCCAAAGGAAAACATAAAAGCTTTATATGCTGTTTTCGGTTTCTAGTTTTATAATAGTAGTGTAACTTTTTTATCTCCTTGTTCTTTTCAGGTGTGCTTTATAACCAATTTCTCTCTCAGGCTGACTTTGAGGTGCTGCGAGACAGAGCTCAGGTTTGTTTTACGTTCTTTCTTTCTTTTTAAATTTTTAAAGTTGATACTTGGGTAAAAAAGGCTTCAGCAAAGCATTTCTGGAGACTTCCATTTTAAGCAATATAGACAAGTCCGAAGATGACTACCTGTTGAAGAGTAATGAGGATGTTTGTGCAAATGACGAGCAGGAAGCAGAGGACATCCAAGATTTAAATTGGAGTACATATTTGTCGTGTCAGATCATGATGATGATGACTTTTAGGGCTTTTCGACAAATTCATATTCAGCTGTCTCAAAGAAATAAAGCATTGAAACTAGTGGTGTAAAGACAAACCGATTCAAATCGATTATCGATCTGTAACGTATGAGATACGAGTGCATCGGTCAATGGAGCCCTGAATCGGTTAAAATATACTAAGAGCGATCCGATGGCCCGGATTTATGGCTGAAAATCGGTGTCCCAACTGCCGTTGTTATGCTCTTCTCTTTGGCTAAGCGTAGTATAAACTCTTACGAGATTTCAGTGTTGACGTTTAACCCGTGACGTCGACTGCGTAGAGCGTGCAGTAATATGGCGGATGATACGGACTAAATATTCAGCGCTCCTCATCTGAAATCCAACGTATGGATATTGTTTGGATTTTTAAAGGAAAATAGAAAGCTCGACAAAAGCCAGGCAATTTGCAAACTCTGCAGAGCCACCATCAAATACACTGGAAGCACAACAAATCTGAGCACCCACCTGGTGAGACGACACGGAGGGGCAGACGCTGGTGAGCAGGATGCTAGCGCGGCTAGAGGCAACTTTGGTGTTTAGATAACGTTTTGGCTGAGAGGTATTGATCGCGAAAGTCCGAATCTGCCAATATCTTGCCAAATTTATTTAAGTCGTGGATAGCACAGCTAACCCAAACAGCACAAACAACAGTTTTTCCAGCTGCAATTATGTCACAACTCAACAAGTTCCAAGGCAATAACGGCGTCTATCGCTTAATTCATTGCCAAAGATTTACGGCCATATAGTGTTGTTGAAAGTGACAGCTTTTGGGAGATGATAAAAACGGTACAAGATACCGTCCCGACAGTATTTTTCTGAGAAGTGTGTCCCTGAAATGTACAAATTAAAGGATGAAGTTTAACAAGAACTTTTCCAAGCAGAGAAGGTGGCAATCACCACGGATGCGTGGACTTCGTGTGCAGCCAACTCGTATGTGACGATTACGGCGCACCATATTTCCCCAGACTGGGAATTCAGGAATCACGTCTTACAAACCAGAATCTTCAATGACAGTCACACCTGAAGTTTGAAGTTATTTTTTTCCTTTGATTGGCAACTGTTTTGTTAAATAACATTTTTTTTTTATATCTAACCTCAGCTCAGTGTATTAGCAGGAAGTTTTGCAAACCTGCCAGTTTTGCATTTCAGTACATTATCAGGGTTACATTCATGTTGAGTAGGCCTAGTGTATTATTTCTTGGACACTAAATAAACAAAAGGTGAAATTACACGTGTATGGGCCCCATTGACAATATCGTTCATTTGTATTGAATCGAATCGTACCGAATCATTTACTTGTCATAATGAATTGTCCCTGAATCGGATCGTGGCCTGTGAATCAAGATTTGAATCGGATTGTTTTCTTGGTAAAACATTTACACTCCTAATTGAAACTGTAAGTTGTTTTATTGTTGCAACATTATTTTCAGCATTTGCGTCTATGCGTGCAACACACACATTGTCTCGCACTTGTCTTGCCCCCCCCCAACCGCAACAGTATGTTATTTGATGTACGATGAAGAAATCTGTCTAAAAGTACCATAATTTAATCATTTTTTCATCATTTTAATAACGCGCACCATGTGTTTTAATTGGATCGCCATGATAGAATAACTTCACTTTTGCTTTGATTTCACTTTTCACGGGGGTGGGGGGTTGGGGAGGGGGGTGTTGGTCCCCATTTACCGCAAAAAAATGAGGGAACACTGTACCAGACTGTACTGATACAGCCCCATTAAATTCAACACAGAGATCAGAAAAAGGCTTCATTTGAAGGCTGCAAAAGGGAGGGAAATATTTTATTTGTTTTGTCTGAATAGCTGGGTTTATGAAGAACTTTTGCCATCAATTAGGCAAGCAAGTAAATCTTTTGTGAACTCCTTATCTAAAAAATGTCTTTCTGCATTTAGATGGGATAGACTCCAGCACACCTAAAATCCAAGTGAGGATACCTATGTGGTAGACAAAAGATGATGTTTACTTGGCCAACGAGGTGCAGTAATTTTCTTCAACATTTCAATGCAAACAAGAAAGTGAAAGGGGCAATGCTGCTCAGATAATGAGGACATGTTTTTAGTCTACACGAGTGATAGGTACTCGGGTTTAGTAGGGGTGGTATGATTATGTTCCACGTAGCATGATGTAATCCAGTGAGACTTAGTCTTTTTCGCTAATCGTGGCTGGTGGTGATCACAGCAAAGAGCATTAATACTCAGAGAGGGTCAAAGAAGACAAATAAAACTTTGGGTGTGTTTAGGGTGACTAAATAGCATTGTAACATGGGTAAAGGCTCCAAAAAGTTGGATTACCGTGTTAGGGCCCTTTTGATGTAACCGTCCATGTTCTCATTGAGTTGTTTTGCTGCAGGGTCTGGATTGTTTGGTGTGGCAAGATGTCACTCACAGGGTGATGGTGGTGACACCACACGGACACAGTGAGGTCAAGAGGTTCTGGAAACAACAGAAGTCTCACACATAACCAGGAGAAGAGGAAACATGAAGAAGGCTTTGCCACCACTTCAGATGTACTTTTACTTTTCACGAGTAGCTATTCTCAACTGTTAGCCTGGCTCTTTAATTTTCCTACTTTTATCAAGCCGTGACCCACATTTGTATAAGTTCATCGTAAAGGAAATGTGTTCTTAAAAAAATAAAAAAATCTTGCAAATGTGAAGACTACTCTGCTTACACATTTAAAGTACCTTTCAGAACACATTATTAAGAAGCTGAGCAGCAAGCACAATAAGTGGCAAATGCATAATTGGAGTCACAATTACATTATTATTTGTATTCAAAAAAACAAAAACAAAAAAACTTCTAGCCCATAAATATCAAAAGACCCTTTCACACCAAACAGTACTGGAACTCTTGAGTTCCTGGTCGTGAGGGTTCCACGTCAGAAGTTGGCCCAACCATTTGCATTCATGCAGAGGGACAGCGGAGGGAGTAGATTATTCAGATTGGACTGATGACTTGACGCAGGCGGGAGAAGCTGCACTCACCCTCTTGTAACAAGTGGCGCTAACTCAAAAAATGAATGACAAGCAGGACGATGAACTAAAACTGCCACACACTGCACGAGTATGGAACCGAATTAGCTTTTTCTTTATTTTTATGCATCTCTGTTAGCATGATACTAAGAAATTGATATGTGATTCGAGCTGTTCAATCTATCAACATAACTACGAGTCGCTGGTGAGCACTTTCCCACTTTCAGCGAGTGCTTTGTGACGGGAAGATTGCTTTTGAGGGCGAGATAACTAACATTTTTAATTATTGTTTTTTTGTTTTTTGTTTCAGTGGCATGACTTCCATCCATACATATGTAATTTTTATTTTTTATATGCGGTCCTCTACCCCCCAGGACCGTATCTTATCCCAAAAATTAAAGGGGCTGTATCCAAAAAAAAAATAAAGTCAAAGGTTGCGGATTATTTCATGAGACCAGTTAGAGCTTTGAATGAGTCGATAACTTATAACAAAAATAAATTCTATGCATGCCCTATGGAGCCTGTCGCTCCAAATATGTGAGCGAGACTTTGCGGTCATGACACAAAATGCTATGGGTAAACACCGAACCTTTCCCCCTCCTTTCCAACTTATAAGTAACAGATTGAAAATGTTGTGGCTACAGTATGACAGCCATTTGTCTTTTAATCGATTAGTTGTTTTTTAATTTTAGCATTTCTAAGATAATTTTTTCTATAATGTTCTTGAAGTTACTGTAATAAGGAATTTGATATAAAAAAAACATAGTCACTATTTAATACATATGGCAATGAAAAAATTGGTACAGATTTTAGCAAGCATTGTAGAAGTTAACATGCTTGATTAGATTTTGCAGGCCACATAAAATGATGTGGTGATGTGGCAAAGTTTGCCACCTGTGATTTTTCTTTCTGTAATAACTTCAATTCAAAGTACGAAATACATTAACAACATCTCTGACTGACAAACAAACAATAGGAGAAAATACAGTTTAAAAAAATAATCCAGGCTCAGTGGTACAGTGAATTGCATGTCCGCCTCACAGTTAAAGGGTCCCGAGTTTGAATCCAGCTGGCTCCAGCCTTCCTGTGTGGAGTTTGCATGTTCTCCCTGAGCCTGTGTGGGTTCTCTTTGGGCACCCCAGCTTCCTCCCACATTCCAAAAAACATGCATGGCAGGTGAATTGGACATAATAAATTGTCCTTCAGTGTGATTGGGTGCGTGAATAGTTGTTTGTCCCTGTGTGCCCTGCAATTGGCTGGCAACCAGTTCAGGGTGTCCCCTGGCTGCTACCCAAAGCCCCTACTACCCAAAGCCCGCTAGGATAGGCACCACCAAACCTGCGACCCCGTGAGAGTAAAAAAAAAAAAATGGAAGGATGGACAATGAATCCTAAAGAATTTAAAAAAGGTAGAAACAAAAATGATAAATAATAAAACTATGCTAGGCTCACAATTATTTATATAACACCTGTGGATTTGAAGAATACCACCACTTTTCCAAATTGACAAAAGCGTATTGTTAAATAGTCCATATACTGAATCACAGTAATTCATAAATTAAATATTTGAAATTCTCATTTTGTCATTGTTAATGAAGAGGTATATCCGTTAAAACAACGCGTTTCAAAACTTCGTAATTTTGTTTCACAGACTGCTAAATGTTTGAGCAGCGCTATTATTGTAGATGACGCCCAAATCTGGAGTTGTTAGGAGTCATGTGCATCCATTCTGTCTACTCACGCTCACGCACATGCACACGCATACGCACACGCACACGCACACAGCTCTCTGGGATGGATCTCGTTTAGCTAGCATTAGCTTGACAGCAAATTCCTGCTTGGAAGCCTCAACGCAACGTTCCAACGTGCTAATGCAAAGTTTCGTCACGAAAAGCCCGATGCAGGACACGTAGAAGTCGACTCGTTTCATGGCAAGCACGGTCTTAGGGACAGGCGAACGACAGGCCGCTAATGGAGCCCGGAACCTCGCGTGAATGTCTAGCCGATGCAGGGTTTTCCAAACGGTTAGACTTGAGAGAAGAGACCCCTGGGGGAGAGGCGAAAAGTGGTGATGGGAGCACTGTGGTGTTAAGGCGAAGGGGAAAAGACGAAACGGTCAAAGGTATGCATGGGAAATCTGAGCGTGGTTGTGGCGAAGAAGCTCAGTACCAGGTGAAACCCGAAGATGAAGAGGATGCTGGCAAATATGAGGAGGAGCTGGATCCGAGAATACAGGTAATATGCTAAGCGAACTCTCCCATCTATCTTTAAAACAGCCAGTCATATATTTGTCGTGTGGGTAATTTATAACCAGAAGCGAATTTTCACAGAGTTTTTGCCGTGTGCTGAATTCACAATCTCTTTTACACTCCAATGTCAACTCATCTGTATAATCGTATTCTGTTGTGGGTGTTTTGCCACTCGTTGACAGAAAATGACATTACAGTGATCCCTCGTTTATCGCGGGGTTACGTTCCAAAAATAACACGCGCAAAGTGAAATCTGTGAAGTAGTCAGCTTTTAAAAAAAATATTATTTTACAGTGCAATACTGAACTATGGAATAAAGCCAAAAATCTAAACCTGTTTTAAAGCCCAAAATTTGTTTAAAAACAATAATTTTAATATAGTAATACAAAGTTGGAAACATTGTCACTCGCGTATTTCACAGTCCCAGCTATGCCTCTTTGTCCTGGCTCTGCTCCGCTTTTGTGTTTGTTTCTACTGAAGGTACAGGAGTCTTTCTTCGAGAGAAGAACATTTTTATGGGTAGTTGGTGACGCTCTTTCTTTTTCTGAGCAAGAAGATTTTTATAAATGGATATGCCTGAACATCGAATTAAAGCGAAGCCTCTTATATCATAACAATACACTTGAAATTTCAATTTATTACAAAAAACATCTAGGTACAAGTCAGATTTCCAAATCTGTGCATTTCTCCGTTGCTTTCTTTGTAGACTCACAGAGTGTGCGTTTGCTCTCGGCACGCCAACGAGTCACGTGATTGGCTCCCAGAGACCAAGCTGTCAATCAATGTGCCTACAAGAATGTTCGTAACGTGGGTGTATGTGCTGATCTGAGCGCACACGGCCGGTTACAGGAGAGATACAGGAGAGATGAAAGCAAACTTTTTGATCCTCTTGCCTTTTGTAATAAATTGACAAGTGAAAAACCAATACAGTACAGCGTCAATATTTTATTTCTAGACAACAGTAAAGTCCCTGAGCCAATCAGGATTCAGAACACAATGCACTGTAAAAAATATCCACACTGTAAATAATCTGTGAAGCAGCGAAGCCGTGAAAGATGAACCGCGATATAGGGAGAGAACACTGTACAGCTTAAGGCTGAGATAACGACCAGTCATGGCTTAGCTTGCGAACATCACAATGTTCAAGAGCCAGTGGGTCGATCCACTCACCATCATTATGATTGATGTTGGAGTGTCCTCGAGCAAGACACTGAACTCCAAGTTGCTCTTAGTGTTGCATCATCAGTAGGTAAACAAAGTGTCAGTGTAAAGCACTTTGAGTACCTCAGGTAGAAAAACGCCATGTTAGTGCGTGCAGGAAATGCCTGTTAACAAGGTAAAACCTTATTTACAAATTCCAACAGTACCTAAGGTAGAAAGACGCATGTAAATGCAAATCTATTTACCTTTGATTTTTTTTTTCATTCCTTTAAAATCTAAACATGAAAAATATGTTTTTCATCTCTTATTAAGGGACAAGAGCTATGTTTACAATTATAGAGCAGCATTTTTAGGGGAACCCTAAAGATACTTTAAATGTATTTAAGATGGAGGAATTACAGTAAAACTCCTCTACAACGAAACCTGCATGTGCAAACAAATGCCCCTTTGTGTAATAAAAAATCCAAGCATTGAAGCCTCTCTCTGTCTTACTTCCTCATACAACGACACCCCCCCCCCCCCCCCCCCCCCCAATTTGTGTTGCACTGAAATTCACTACGGCAAAAACAAGCCTCTGGCAATAGTCTAGCTTGGTTTATACTAGATGCGCCAGCACACGTTTTGCACCACTTGCAGTAATACTCTTTCTGCAGTCAGACGATATCCTCCCATACTCTAGGTGGCGGTAAATGGACTCTATTTTCCCTAATTATTCCCGAAAGGCTATTCAACATTCTTGGTGTGTTGAACTCAGGTTGAAGTGGCCATTCCATCCGTACTCGGCATTTTGACTTTCATGTGAGCAAAACTGGTAGGAAAACATGTTTTGTAATCAGAAGAGAAAAAAAAATCAAACCCACACAATTTAGACAAGAACTGTCAAGTGATAACTATTGCAGACGATTATGGATATGAATGGTTTAACATGCATATGTATTTTTGACAGTAATCTTACTGCACAAGTCAACAACGCCGCCAAAGTGACACTTTTTATCCTTCTCCAGTCTATAGTACATTATGTTTAAATACGCCAAGAGAGCAGATGAAAACATGTGACAAGTCTCTGTTGATGGCATCACAACGCAGTTTGCTGGCGTTGAAGCGAAGTGTGGCCACTTCTTGAACTAACAAAAAGACTTAGAAAGGAACGGTACAAAGAAGCCCTTGAGTGGTGAACAGTAAATTCTGCCAATTGAAGAAGGAGTGTTCCACTGGTTCAAGGAATGGTAAATCAAGGTTCCGCTTGTCTACTATTTTGAGTATAACTGACAACGATAATAAATATTTTTGTCTTGCTAATAAATTCCCTGTGTTTACCAGGAGGAACTAGAGCACCTCAACCAGGCCAGCGATGAGATCAACAAGTTGGAGCTTAATTTGGATGTGAGAGAGGAGAGGTTTTTTTCTTTCTTTTAAACTACAGTTCCAATACCAGCTGTTACATCAAATTGACTGTGTATCTCGGATTTCACTTGAGTGTCACAATCACAATCACATCATGGCTTACTATTTAACCGGTTTTGGATGTGTATTCATGTGTAAACTGTCTTTAGGATGCCAGGTCCAGCTACAGGAAAATTCTCACAGATTCTGCTCGGAAGCTCAATGCTCATGGCTCTCAACTTGGTGCCTGCATTGAGAAAGCCAGGCCTTACTATGAAGCTCGCAGACTGGCCAAAGAGGTAGTCTATTTTGTATAATCCGTTGCGCGGTTGGGCTTCTAAGATAAATTCACCATATGGCGCGCAATCGAAACCTATGTAAATAGCTAATGCAGTTAGAATCAGGCAAACCAGGCAAAAACATCAAAATTGTACTTACATATTAAAAATTGGTACCAAAATAGTATAGTAAGTGCTACATACCGTATTTTCCGCACTATAAGGCACACCGGATTAAAAGCGGCACCCTCAATTAATGACATATTTTAAAACTTTTTCAATCACAATATAGTAATACTCAAAGTCATAACAATAATAACTCAAATAATATCTCTCAGTAGCATAAAAACTCAATGTCAATGTGACCAACCTTGTTCAACTGTAAACACACAAAAGAAACTGGTAATACTTAATTTATCAGTTCATTCCCCATCTACCAATCCCAATCTCAAGATTGATCCATATGTAAGGCGCACCATCAGCTTTTAAAATAAAAATAAGGCTATTAGGTGCGCCTTATAGTGCGGAAAAAACGGTATATATAATATATATGTATACAATCAGAAAGCATCATAAATAAAAACTATAGAAAGGCGTTATTTACCTTTGAGTGGCGCTTGTTATGCCCATATTCCCTTGTAAGGTTAGCCTAGGCTAAGCTAGCTTCGTATTTTTTGATTATCACCAGCTGTTTCCATATAAATCATCTTCTTACTTCTCTCTTTAACATCACTAGCAATCTTGGGACCCATGGCTAACCCTTTAAACTTTGAATTAAGCAGTAAAATGCACTATAAATACGGTTTTGTAACCACTCACGATAGAACAAAGCTTTACCGTTCTGCCATTTTGAAACGAGTGAGGCCGACCATTAGCAGACCACCATCTCTGTGAGTAGACGCCGACCAATAGCAGACCAGCATTGTAGTGACCGTTGCATGGAGTCATTGACGGCAACTGAAAATAAGTGCAATTACCTAAAAACACCTGCAGATGGAGACAAAACAACACAAATACAGCCAAGCCTCTATGGTCATGGCAGTTGTTTTTCTCGCAAAACTGGGAACATACCATAAAGAGGGGACGAAAAAAACTCAGTACAGGTATTCCACATCACACCATGAAAAAAACGTAAGCCAGCTACGCTATAACACGGGGGTCCACTGTATTTTGTTCCATAATTAGTTTTTGTCTTTTGTACTTGCCATCTTTAACTTTGATAATAGGTAAGTGACAAACTCTGTTAGAATCTGATCAGTGAAAAACAGACCCAAGATGTACAATTTGCCATAAGATGCAATGTAGTACACTCTAGGACTGAAATATTTTGTTTTGGCTCTGAAATTGCAATCAGAATCTCACTTGAAAAGGTTTATTTTCATCTCTCGTCTGTCATAAATATACTGAGAAATATTAATATTTTTCATTTGCGCAATATTTTTAAAAATTTTGTTCAATCTTATTTTATAATATGAAAGTTATCAAATTTATAGCTAACATTAAAGAGTAGTGGTTGTCCAAAAATCGAAATTTAGTAAATGTAAAAAAAAAAAAAAAGACACTGTTTCCCTTTTTTATTCTCTCTTGCAAAGCAGACTGAAGTTGTGTGATGATTCTTTGCACATCAATAGATTGAAGCAGAAATCATTTTGAATGAATCAAATCATTTTGAATCTGAAATTGGTTCTGAATTGAATGTCTTGCCAACTTTACTTAAGTAGCCATCACGGCGAGAAAGCCCCGTCGCCCTAAATATTCTTTTCAGATGTTTCTCACTTATGTCAAAGCCATGTCTATGTGCAAGAACATATTTGATGTCTTTATAAGTTAGGGCAATACTAAAATAAAAAACAATGAACTTCTCCCACGGATGATGAGTCAGTTCAGGTTGCTCCATCGTTTGTTTAACTTCCGGTTCACAGATGTAGGAACTAGGATTGCGAGCTCTCACAATAAATATTGCAAGCGCTTGCAATATGTATTGCAGGATCCCGCAATAAGTATTGTGAGATCTCGCAATAATTTTTTTTTGTCCATGTCCCTTTAGGGGCTCCCTATCTTTGCAAGCCTGAATAAGAAAGGGAGACAACGTGTTATATATTATTTTTTAATTATGTTTTTATTTTTTACTTTTAAGTTTTGACTTGTAAGGGGCATGGCTTTTTCCACAAAAATAGCATGGTCACTGCAATTTTTTTAAGCTTACTATAAGCTGCATAGCTTCTATTGTATAAAATAAAATAAAAAAAGGTAGAACATACATTGTCATTTCATAGTACCAAAATATTATGTGAAAAATTGTTGCTCAAATTAAAAATATTGATATTTCTCAGTACATTTATGGCAAAAAAGATATGAAAATGAATGTTTTCAAGTGAGCAGCTAAATTGATAGTATGGGGAAAGGTATGGGGAAAACGTGTGCCAGTTGGTTCATCTCTGAGCATATCGGGAGCATTAACAGTCACAATTGTTTGTAACATATTTAGTATTGTACAGACAGTACTTTCATCCATTTACATGTATGTGAGTAATATGGATTTGTGAATAAATATGGAGTTATCATACATTGTTTTAGATTTTATCTTCTTATCTTCTTCGTGTTATTTTATTTTGTGTACATATTGAAGTTTAGTGTTTTGTTGATTACAGGCCATTTGCTTTATGTTCTGTATGAATATTTTTCCTTGGTTAGGTCATTTATTTCAATAGAGTCTCTTCCTTAACGAGTTTAGGCTTAGTCCGAGCAAGACAGCAAGCTAAACTCTGAAGTGATGACGCAAGATGTCCTCATAGTACTTGTAACTTTGAATGCGCATCTTGGCATCAACATCAACAGAGTGAAACTAAAAATGAAGAAGGTATTTTGATTCAACTAAATGGTGATCCATTTTTTCATGGAATAAATAAATCTGATCATTTTACTATCAATCAATCAATCAAATTTTATTTGTATAGCCCTGAATCATCGAAGTCTCAAAGGGCTTCACAGATGAAAAGAGGTCATGTTGAGACTTCTTTCGAAAAAAGAAGTCATACAGACACATCTTTTCGGTGTAAGGTACTCAACAGCATCCCCTGTCAAAGCTCCCAGAAGAGGAAGGAAAAACTCAAAAACCCCAATTTGGGGAAAATCAGAAACCTTCAGAAGGGCCCACAGGTTGAACTGGATGCTGCATGTACCAAATACAGACAAATGCAGGTACACAATATAGATTACAAAAAACATATTGTGCTATATAGTGCAATGATGACTTGACAGCAGGCAAAGCCATTGGTCAGGAACCTTCCCACAGTCCAATCAAGTGGACCGCAGACGGTCGATCTCATAACCCGCAATGGTCGATCAGCGCAGGGCCAAATGGGGGCGGTCAAGTCAACCTTCACCATCTAGCTAGCCCCCTCTCCGAGCCGGGAGAAGGGGGCAGGAAAAAAAAAAGAAAGCTGCAGACAGGCCCATTAACTAAATGCTTTTGAGAATAAATGTGTTTTTAGTCGGGATTTAAAGATTTCTATTGAGGTAGCAGCGCGAACTTCCATAGGTAGGGCATTCCATAGTACTGGCGCATGAATGGAAAATGCGCTTGATCCCGATGACTTCTTTTTAGCCCGTGGGGTCGATAGCAAACCGGCATTTTGTGACCGAAGTTGTCAGGACGGAACATATGGTGATGCTAAGTCGACGAGATAGGAAGGAGCTAAACTGTGTAAAATTTTAGAAGTAATTAACAACACCTTAAAATCACATCTCGTGTATTTGAAGCCAATGCAGGTCAACTAGAATCGGAGTAATATGATCGAACTTTCTCGTCCTTGTCAAAGGTCTTGATGTTGCATTTTGTACAGACTGCAGGCATGAATTAATGTTTCAGCATCACTAGGAGAAAGAATGGGGCAAATTTTATTTTTGTTTATTACCATGGTTCGAAGTGCATTATACATTACACTGCCATGTCTAAAAAACTTATTGCTCAAGATTTAAAAAAAAAAAAAAAAAAGATAACAGACTTGTTGAAAACAAACAAAAATAGTTTTTATTTGTTTGGCAACACAATGCAATAAAACAATCATAGATGCACCGTTCTCCCGTATTGGTGCTGAATGACGCTTGTAGTTGTCACCTCAGCTATACCCGAATAAATTACGGGATAAGTACCCAGAAGCACATTAATAGTCCACACATATGTTTAAAAGTTGCTGGACATTTTCAGGCCGTGCTGTTCACATGAATTCTTAGCGTTCCGAGCTGTCTTGTGCCCTCATCGCAGCTTGGCCACTGGATATACTGAGAGCCAACCCCCTCCTTCTTTGCTCATTAATGACAAAATGTGAGTTATGTAATATAGGTCACTTTGGGAGCGACATCAGATTTGCACATGACGACTCACTATGTGCGTGTCTGAAGTTGCTCACCTTAGTCCAAAACCTGCCCAGGGAGTTTGTGCGAATGCTCAGATGCATTGAAAATTAGAGGGAACATTGATTACCATCTATCAGTTTCGTGAGGAAGGGACAAAAGCCACCAACCACAGCAACAATAAGAAGTAATCTGCTGCAAAAGGCCCCATCATGGGAAATGAAGGTATTCCCTCATGTTGTCCAGACAACCCTGTGGCCATTTTATGTATTGCGGTCTGAAGAGACTAAGAAGATCATCCTCATTGAACTGACAGTCCCATTGGAAGATGATTTTGAGCAGGCGTTGGAGCAAAAATTTATATTATTACCATTACTGATGAAAGCAGCTGCAGCTGTATAGTAGTATAACAATATACATAGTACAACACACAAATGCACAATGAGATAAGATATCCAAATGCAAAAATATTGAAATCGTCACAGCCCTTCTCCAATTATTATATAGTTATTAGTCCGGTGCTTTACAGATGTTTTACACCCTGCAGTGTGAATATTTACATGACATGTTCATTAAAAGCAAGGGAACACATAAAGTAATTGTGTGATATTAGTTTCCGTGGACTGTGATTTTCGATTGTTATGATTTGGATGAATCAATAAATGCATGTAATTTTAGAGGGTTCACATTCAGTACTTTTTCTTGCTACTGTGTAAATCGTCAATGTAAAACCAAATTGTTTGTCATATGAAAAATCAAATTGTATACTCTACTTAGTCATTATGCTGGTAAAGCACAGTACTTAATTCAGTTTTTGAAGTGCAGAGATTTGGATGCATGTTGAAAGTACCAAAATTCACCTGAGTTGATATTTGTTTTTGAAGAGGTATGAACTAATCTTTGTTTGCCATATTATGTTATGTGGACCAGTGGTGTGGTATGAATTTGTATTTATTTTATTGTTTGACACATCATTACATCAGTACTATAGGATGTTTTAAAAATTGGTTAGAGCTAAGTGCTGAAGAGAATAGACTGGAATGAAGGCAAATACATGATCACATTCACATTTTAGTACAGATCTTAAAATAAAATGGAATGCATACATGTAGAATGCATAGATACAATTTCTGACTCAGGAGACTGTTTTTTTCCCCACACAATGTCATTTTTTTCCACACGGCAATATGGCAATACATACTCATGTTATTTAAAATATATCGTATTTTCCGCACTATAAGGCGCACCTAAAAGCCTTTAAAAAAAAAAAAGCCGATGGTGCGCCTTATATATGGCTCAATTTTGAGATTGGGATCTGTAGATGGGGAATGAACTGATGAAGTAAGCCATACCCGTTTCTTTTGTGTGTTTACAGTTGAACAAGGTTGGTCATATTGACATTGAGTTATTATGTTATTGAGAGCTTAGAGTTATTATTTGAGTTATTATTGTTATTACTTTAAGTATTACTATATTGTGAATGAAAAAGTTTTAAAGTATGTCATTAATTGAGGGTTCGCCTTATAATCCGGTGCACTTTATATATGGAAAAAGTTTTAAAATATGTCATTAATTGAGGGTGCACCTTATAATCCGGTTTGTCTTATAGTGCGGAAAATACGGTACAAATTCATACACACTTTTCCTCTCATACAAGAATCACAAAAATACAGTGAATATATGAATTTTAAAATTTCTCTTGTCTTTTTACCTTGGTTTTGCCTTTATGAATCATTGTTCTGACTTACTTAGTTGCATTGATGTTTTTATTTGTCCTTTATTAAGCCGGCACCCCGTTTGACTCATGTAGTACCAGCCATTTTCAAAAGGTTTGGAAAAGCCTGGACTCTGAATACACATACTGTATACTGTAAAGATGTATTTGCAATTGAATGAAGAAATATGCTAATGCTAAAAATAATCAAGCCTACTTTTTACTATTTCAGGCACAGCAGGAGACCCAGAAAGCTGCTCTAAGATATGAAAGGGCTGTGTCCATGCACACTGCTGCCAGAGAAATGGTGTATGTGGCTGAACAAGGCCTGCTGGCTGACAAGAACACTATGGATCCAACCTGGCAGGAGATGCTGAACCATGCTACTGCCAAGGTATGCCATATGGGACTAAGTCAAAGGATTATTCATTACATCATGAAATTTAATGTGATATTTAAAATGTTGATTTATTTAAATTCATCTGATAAGTTGCCAACTACATTAGCCTGTCCAGGCTTATTCTATCAAAATAATGGCGGTTTACGAGCAAAGAGCAAGTGGAAATTGATTTTTTTTTTTTTTTTTTTTTTATCGATGGTTAATGGTAAATCATACACTTTAACAGCAGAAGTCTGTAAAAATATAGGCTATATTAAGAAACTCTTAAGTAAGATGAATAGATTTCAAATATTAGCATTATCAGAAACATGGCTAGATAACAACAAGAGAATAGAAGTGGAAATGGAAGGCTATAAACTGTTTACAGTGAACAGGACAAACAAGATAGGAGGAGGAGTTGCACTATATGTAGATAAATCATTAAGAAGTAATGAGATTGTGGGGTCGACCTTTGCTATGAATAATATAATGGAATGTTTAACAATAGAAATACAAATTGGAAAAGCACCAAACATAATCATAAGCTGTGTATACAGAACTCCAGGAACTTGTCTGGACATTTTCAATGATACCAGAGCCAATATGCTTAATCATCATAATGATAAAAAAATGTGGATACTTTGTGGGGATTTTAACATTGATTTGTTGAACCCAAGGAACCATAAAAAAAACAACAGATTTCATAAATATTATTCATGGCAATGGCCTTTTTCCAGTTATCACGAAGCCTACTAGAATTAGAACAGAAACAGCCACATTAATAGATAATACTGTATATTCATAAACAAAATTGACCATGTATTAGCAAGTGGACCTTTAATAAATGATATAAGCGATACTTGCCGATCTTTGTAATCTTTCAAAATTGCCACAACATAAAGGTAAAACAAATAAATTATATATCAGCAAAAAGAATAAGAACACCAAGTGCTATCGTTGCCTTCAAACAAGAGCTGGAAAAATAAAATTGGTCTGAGATGTACTCTAAAGATGACATTAACTCTGCATACCAAGAATTTTCCTTAATCATAAATTCTCTATTCGATAAACATTGTCCACAGAAAACAAATAGGAAGCATCGAATTTCAAACAAACGTTCAATGACAAAAGGGATACAAAATCCTTGGAAAAAGAAAAATGTATTAAAAAATTTTTAATATCAAGAACAAAAAAATCTGAATTGAATTGTAAGAACAACAAAAACAAACTAGTATTATAAGGAAAACTATGAAAGACTACTACCATTCATTATTAGAACAGAACAGGAATAATACTCAGGAGACATGGAGAATATTAAATTATATAATCAATGATGGCAAAAAAAATATCTAATTATCCCCAAATATTTTAGAAATGAAAATAGTAGAACAATTGACAAAATACCAGATACAGTGGTACCTCGGTACTCGACCGCCTCTATACTCGACCAAATCGGTGCTCGACCAAAAAATTCAAGTAGATAATGCATCGGACCTCGAACAGATTTTCGGTTCTCGACTAGCCGAGCCGAGCCGACCCGAACGCGCTCCTCGGCCCTTCTCGGCCAGCGGGTAAGCGCCAGTTCAACTCAGACCCCCAGCGGAGTAAGATGTTTGTTCGAGTATTTCTTCCCGGATTTAAACTTTTTCGTGTTGCTCTAGCCCTTAATAATGGATCCAAAGAAAGACAGTGATAAGGGGAAGGCAAAGAGGAAAACAATGAGGACCACTATTGAACCGAAGAAGGAAATTATAGCAAAATATGAACGTGGTGTACGAGTGTCCGACCTCGCGTCGCAGTTAGCTAGCGTCATCATGGAAGGAGTAACTCCCTCCCGTCCTCCCCACATCCATTCCTGTATGCCATCAACCACTCTCCAAAACGTAAGTAAATTATACAAAATGGTTTATAATGCTTTATTTATCTTTATCTTTATCATGTACTGCTTGTGCACATTTACTTGTGCACACATACTTTCCATTATTTCTTATGGGAAAATTGCTTTCGGTGTTCGAACAAATCGGTGCTCGACCACCACCTCAGAACGGATTATGGTCGAGTACCGAGGTACCACTGTATAACAAATGAATTGAACAAATATTTCATTGACATAGGTAGTAAACTAGCCAATGAAATTTGTGAGCCGATAAAAAAGATTGAAATAAATAAATGTGTGAAAAATAATCCCTCTACTATGTTCCTCGGTGCTGTGAAAGACACTGAAATCTTAAATATTGTCAAAATTTTAAAAATTAAACAAATCCTTGGACTGTTTTAACATGATATGACATTAATAAAATGTATCATTGAGCATGTAGTACAACCATTTACATACATCTGTAACTTGTCTTTCAAAACTGCCACTTTCCCATCGCAAATGAAAACTGCAAAAATAATTCCAATCCACAAAGGTGGAAACAAACATTTATTTTCAAACTACCGGCCAATATCATTTCTTCCACAATTATCAAAAATCCTAGAAAAATTATTTTTACACAGACTTGATAATTTTATAGAGAAACATAGTCTCTTAAGTGACTACCAATATCGCTTCAGAGAAAAAAGATCAACCACTCTGGCTGTATTGGAACTAGTAGATTGTGTAGATTGCGACTAGCATTGATAAAAATGAATTTACGATTGGGATTTTTATTGACCTAAAAAAAGCTTTTGACACTGTCGATCATAAGATATTAATGGACAAATTAGCGAGGTATGGTATAAGGTGTGGCGTATAATTGGATAAAGAGTTACCTACATGATAGGAAGCAATATGTACAATTTAATAAAAAATAAATAAATAATAATAAAAAAATATCTCACCATGGCAGTTTAATATTTATAGAATTTTTAAACACAATAACAGAGAAATGAACAAGTAATAGTCAAATCAACAAGTGCGGGGCTCATTTAAAATATGAAATTAGTAACTATAAATGTTGATTGGATTTTTAAATGGTTATTATTCTGGAGTGAAAACTTAAAAAAAAAAAAAAAAAAAAACGTTTTCAGACTTATCGTGAATGAAAAATGACTTGTCCGCATGAGTGTGATGGGTGAAACTGAGATCTGGAGTGCAGGACAAAGGCCAGGTGTGGCTCTATGGCAGTAGTATGGATGCGCAAGATGTCTTGTAAGTGAGAGTCTGATAGCCGTGTTCTCACACGGCTCTTATTTAAGTTCATAACCGAGAATGTCTTCTCACACAAATACGTCGAACCGAACAAGCTTAGCATTTTCCTACCAAATGCTCGAATCTCTCAGAAACTTGTCCTAATCCAGCTGTCAGTAAAAGTTGGCGATATCAAGCTGCTAGTGCTGACTGCAGCTCACAGCGTCACACTGCAGCTCAACTTTCCTCCTTTTGTTGATTGTCGCCATTTTAGAAAATTAGGGGCTCATTCAGTCACTCATATACTAATTTGAGATAGATGGCAGCATTTAGCACACGCAGGTAACAGCGCTGCTGCCCAATGTATTAATTCTCCATGCGGGCCAGACTTTATTGATTTTGTGACGGAGGCTGCGGGCCGGATGGAAATTGACCACGGGCCGCATTTAGCCCCCAGGCCGGACTTTGGACATGTCTGATCTAAGGGCTACCAGTGATTTAAAAAAATTGAAAATAAGAACAAATATAAAGCAAATGTGTGTATCTGTTAAAGCTGTCAATTTATGGAATGGCTATGAAACCGAACTGAAAACAAGCACATCCATGTCTGTGTTCTAAAAGAGCTTTAAAAATATTGTATTGGAAAAATACAAAGATTATGAATGAACAGTCAGATATTGTGTAAAAATTTGTTTCATGTGAAAAATATGATATACAGTATGTTTGTGTTAGTATTTATGTATATATGTTTATGCATCTATGTATATTTATATACATACAATATAAGCATATATATTCATATGGAAATACAACTGCATGAATGAATTACATTAGCTTATTTATATGAATGTTTTTGTGATGTGAAACAATATAATGATATCTCGGTAAATAGAATCCAAGGAGTAGGACTAGATATGTTCTAAACTTCTTCCTACTTCCTTTTGAACATATACAGCAAATTTCATTTAACTGAACATATGCTGATAATTCTCTTATTTGCTTCTTTTCTTGTTTGCGTTCACATTTTATTTTATTGTGCTTGTTATATATATGTTCAATAAAAATCAATCAATCATCAAATGGACTTTCACTTATATCGCACTTTTCTACCTTGGGTACTCAAACCGCTTTACACTAACTAGTCATTTACCTACTGATGACGCACCATCAGGGGCAATTAGGGGTTCAGTGTCTTAATCAAGGACACTTCGACATGGTCATGATGGTCGGGGGATTGAACCCACAGCCTCTCGGCAGGGAGATGACCATTCTACCACCGAGCCATGCCGCCTCTAAAAAATAATTTTTTAATAAGTTTTATTTTTTAGTAATTGTAAGGCAATAAGAAACTTTTGAATTCGACATAACTATGTGTGTGTGTGTGTGTGTGTGTGTGTGTGTGTGTGTGTGTGTGTCTGTGTGTGCACGTGTGTGTGGTGGGGAAAGGGACACTGCGTTCATCACACAAATACGCTGCAATTTATTGACATAAAACACAACAGTCACTCTGCAATAGTGATGTTCAAAATAGAAGAATTACTCAGTGATTTAAGATTGATTTTTAATAAGTTAATGAAAGTACAAAACCAAATCCTCTGAATATTCTCGTTGTATCCCGGGTTCAAGCTAAACTAAGTGCAAAAATAATACAGGTTACCTTAGCCTGTAAACTGTTAAGCATGACTGAATTTTCCAGCTGCAAAAATCTATTGCAATTTAAGTATTTCATATCAACTAATAAAGACTTTTTTTTACTATTTAAAATAATAGAAACATTTTAAATTTATTTAACCCTTTCACTACCGATTTTTCATGCCGTATATTACTTTTTTATACTTATTTAATCAATCAATCAACCAAATTTTATTTGTATAGCCCCAAATCACCGAAGTCTTAAAGGGCTTCACAGATGAAAAGAGGTCATGTGGAGACCTCTTTCGAAAAAAGAAGTCGTACAGAGACATCTTTTCAGTGTAAGGTACACAACAGCATCCCCTGTCAAAGCTCCCAGAAGGGGAAGGAAAAACTCAAAAAACCCAATTAAGGGAAAATCAGAAACCTCCAGAAGGGAGGGGAGGGTGGGAGGAGCCCCCTTCCAGGCCCACAGGTTGAAGTGGATGCTGCACGTACCAAATACAGACATACACATAAAAAAATATAGATTACAGAAAACATATTGTGCTACAGTATATAGTGCAGTGATGTCTTGACCGCAGACAATGCCATTGGGCAGGAACCATCCCACATTCCAACCAAGTGGACCGCAGACGGCCGATCTCCTAACCCTTGATGGTCGATCAGCGCAGGGCCAAATGGGGGCGGTCAAGTCAACCTTCACCATCTAGCTAGTCCCCTCTCTGAGCCGTAAGAGGAGGGCAGGAAAAAGGAAAAAAGAAGAAAGCTGCAGACAGGCTCAATTAAATAAATGCTTTTGATTATAAATGTGTTTTTAGTTGAGATTTAAAGATTTCTACTGAGGTGGCTGCGCGAACTTCCAAAGGTAGGGCATTCCATAGTACTGGCGCACAAATGGAAAATGCCCTTGATCCCGCGGACTTCTTTTTAGCCGTAAGTCGATAGCAAACCGATATTTTGTGATCGAAGTTGTCGGGACGAAACACATGGTGATACTAAGTCGACGAGATAGGAAGGAGCTAAACCGTGTAAAATTTTATAAGTAATTAACAGCACCTTAAAATCACATCTCACGTGTATTGGAAGCCAATGCAGGTCAGCTAGAATCGGAGTATCGAGAATCGAACTTTCTCGTCCTTGTCAATAGACTCGCTGCTGCATTCTGTACAGACTGTAGGCTTTTAATGTCGGACATGGAAAGTCCAGAAAACAAAACATTACAATAGTCTAGGCGCGACGTAACAAATGCATGAATTAATGTTTCTGCATTGCTAAGAGAAAGAATAGGGCGAATTTTAGCTATATTGCGAAGGTGAAAAAACGTCGTTCTTGTCACGTTATTAATATGTGTTCGAAAAGAGAGAGTTGAGTCAAATATCACGCCGAATTTTTGCAGAACTACTTTGGGAAATAGTACAGTTTTCCAGGTTCAACGTGGTATTCTTAATCAAGTGCTGATGATGAGCAGGGCCAATAATTAACATCTCTGTTTTACTAGGGTTGAGAAGCAGACAATTGGAAGACATCCACTGTTTAATCTCGGCAAGGCAGGCCTCCAGTTTACTGCACTTGCACAGATCTGCTATTTCTAAAGGCATATACAGTTGGGTATCATCAGCATAGCAATGAAAACTAATAACATGTTTACGTATAATATCGCCAAGAGGAGTCATATAGATGTTGAACAGTAAGGGACCAAGTACTGACCCCTGCGGGACACCACATGAGACGGAGAAAGATTCAGAGATCGCGTTGCCATAAGAGACACTATGTGTCCTTCCCAGGATGCAAGATCTGAACCAAGAAAGTGCTGATCCCGAGATACCAACACATGATTTACGACATTCTATAAGAATATGATGATCAATAGTGTCAAATGCGGCACTAAGGTCAAGCAATAATAATATTGATGAGATGTTGGAATCCATGGCTAAGAGAAGATCATTCGTCACTTTTACAAGGGCTGTCTCAGTTGAGTGGTTGGCCCTAAAACCTGACTGAAGGAGTTCAAATCTATTGTTATCTATCATAAAATCGCTAAGCTGTGCTACAACTTTCTCAAGAATTTTGGCAATAAACGGAAGGTGTGACACTGGCCTATAGGTAAAGAGATTTTCAGGATTTCGGTGAGGTTTCTTAAGTAATGGTTGAATAACGGCCGTCTTAAAAGCTTCAGGTGCAATGCCAGAGGAGAGTGACAGATTGATAATATTCACGACAGATGACCCTAAGACCGGGAATAAGTCTTTAACGAGTTTGCCTGGAAATGGGTCGAGCATGCAGGACGTCGGCTTTGCTGCATTAACCAGGTGTGTAAGACACTCCAGGGATACTAAATCAAACTGGGACAGGGTAACCAGACTTTCTTGAACCTGATTGTCCAAACTACTGGGGGTAAATGGTTGTGGGGTCCAGTTAAGGGCAGACCCCGTGTGGCCGGTCACCAGATGTAAAAAGGAATTCAGGCAGAGACAATGTACAATTTTGTGCCGCTGCAGCGGGGGAGAAAGGAGGGAGGAACACAAAGAATGTGTTCTCGGCTCCACAGTCGTTCTCCTCTCCCCCCTCCCAGCTGCAGCTAGCTTTTATTTAGTACAAGTATACGTCATAGTTGGGTGGGCATTAGACTGATGTGTCATAGTTGGGTGGGCATTAGACTGACACAGCAAAAGATATATAGACAGTGAATAATGAAGTATGTTTCTGAGAAATACACAAACTATGTATAGAGCATTCTTAAGCAACTTCACAGTGGTGCTGCCTTTTTTATTTCGTCCCTTATTAGCTGAATCCGCTGAGTAAAGAATTGCATGAAATCGTGTGCTGAATGGAGGGAACTAAGATTATCTGCTGCTGTTGCGTTAGCTGTGCTACTATGTCAAATAAATATTTTGGGTTGTTTTTATTAAGAAGAATCATTTTGGAAGAGTAATTTGTATGTCTTGGTGTGATTAGTGCTCGTGCTAAGTTTAAGGTCAGATTCTGAAATTAGGGCGACACCTCCCCCTTTTTTACAAGGACGGGCAATGTGTGAGCCCACAAAGTTTTGGGGTGAGGCCTCATTTCATGATAAGAATTCATTTGGTTTTAGCCAGGTTTCGCAGAGAGCAAGCACTTTAAGAATGTGATCTGTAATAAGATCATTTACAAGAAGGGCTTTTGAGGGGAGTGACCTAATATTTATGAAGCCAAATTTAAACTGGGAAATTTTTCCTGGACTATTCTGAGTCTTCATGTTGGTAGTACTAATACTAACAAGATTTTTATGGCCGGGGCTTGGTTTGTATTTTGAGTAATTAAAGCCTCGTCGCAATGTTAGTAAAGTAGGAATTCGATTGTTGACGGCTACAGCGCACATATTAATAATAATATTCCGCCTAGGTACTATGTCACTAGTCTTACCGATTAAGGAGGCACGGCTATTTTCCTTAACACCATCTCAGCAGAAATTTTATCATTAGGGCATTCAGCATTAGGTATTGAAACAGTGTGTGGATTGCAGTGACTTAGACTAAGTATGCTATGTGTGTTGTAGCAGTCAAGCCTAATGCCGGTTAACTCTAGCCTTAACGACTCCACACCCGTTCTAGCAGGCTCGCTACTCACCTGCGACCCGTCATACTCTAATGTGAGAAGTCATGGAAGGCTCAAACAGTAATCTATGTTTCTAGAAAGAGTGATGGCGCCTTCCCAGTTAGGGTGCAGGCCATCCATCTTTAGCATGTCGGGCAGGCCCCAGAAAGAGGGCCAATTATCTACAAACTGGAAACCCTGCTCTCTACAGAAACTAGCCATTCACCGGTTAAGCGAGAATAATCTGCTAAACCTCTCATCATTGCCTCTCGCAGGCAGAGGGCCAGAGACAATAACGCGATGCCGACTCATCTTTCGAGTGAGATTACAAGTCCTAGCTATGTTCTTCTTTGTAATCTCAGACTGCCTCATTCTAGTATCGTTGGAGCTGACTAGTATCACTATGTCCGAGTAACTAGTGTTGTTTGCACTAAACTGGTGATTAGGCCTCTTGCGTGTCAGCTCCCTAAGATTAGCTTCAATGTTGGGTGCTCTGGCCCCGGGAATACACATTACGGTGGCTGGCGTTTTAAGCTTGATGTTACAGGTGATGGAGTCCCCCATAACTAATGTGTGGGAGCCAGTAGACTGAGATGGAGTGTGCCTAGCAAGGTGGCTAAAACGATTATGCGTCTGAACAGGCTCACCGCGGCTAGCAGGCTTCTCAGGGCTAATGCTAGGGCTACGGCCCGCACTGTCACCATCAGATGTGTCCGTCTGATCTGCGATTAACAGACTACTCTTCTCTAGCTGACGGACACGGCCCACTAGGAGAGAAAGCCCTCTCCATGAGAATAACGCAAGTGTTGCAGGTGACTGATGCAGTGGAGGTGCACGAAGCCTTATGTCAGTATTTTATAATAATAATAATACCATAAATATGCCAGAGAAGTGAAAATGATCACCAAACGCCTACAATACCACCTATAATAGTAACACATAATAGTAATAATAGTATAATAGTAATAACATAATAAAACTATAATAGTAACACACACACACACACATTATATATATATATATATATATATATATATATATATATATATATATACACAGTCGCCCCCCGGTTTACGAACACCCTCTTTTACGAACATTTCCATTTACGAGCGTGGACCGCAGTGTTTTTTGTACCCCACTTATATATATGTGGGCCCCCGTGTTACGAACTTAATCCGTTCAGCGGCTACGCTCGTAACATGAACTGCTCGTATGACGGGCAATCCAAACCTATGTTAATTAGTGAATGCGTGCAACTGCTCGCATTCACTAATCTTTTTAATCTTTAATCTTGTGGCTATCGCTTTTGTACAGTACGAAAGAAACACTTATGTGGAAGCTACAAAACCTGCTAATAAAGATTTGTTTTTTGTACAACACTTTAAAAAATGATGTTGATGAATACCAGCTAATTTATAATTCATGCTGTATGTCCACAGCTACCACAAGACATTTGAAAATATATATTTATTATTTTATTTCTGAGTGACGGTGAAGGTGCTTAACTTATTCCGGCCCTGATGGGCACCTGATTCTGGCCAATTGTCAGGAATGAAGCGTTCCACAAAGAAACACATTTTAAATGGTCTGACAAAAAGGAGGTGAATGTGTTTATTATGTGTCTCTAGAGCAAGAGAGAGGGAGGGAGAAATGTTTGTGTAGAGATACATCTCACTATAATTGTTTGTTGTTGTTGTTTTACGTACCGTATTTTACACACTATAAGGCGCATCCAAAAGCCACATTTTTTTTATAAAAAGCTGACGGTGCGCCTTATAATCCAGTGTGCCTGATATATGGATCAAATCATGCGCTGACTGCATAAACTATATTTTATGCCTAAAAAAATCCAGTTCAAACCGACCTATCTGAGGGTATTAAAGCCGACACGGTGTGATTAATTAACTTGATTTGCAGGCCCAACACATTTTTTTTTTTTTGAGGACTTAAGAGTGTGTGGCCCCACACTCTTGTTTGTCATTTCCGTTTCTCTGACTTTCGTTTATTCGTAACTTCTCTGTGCCCCATATCGTAATAGCGGGTCAAAAATATATAATGCACGCCAAGGAAAAAATGAAAAAGACAGCGGCGCCAGGCTTCACCTGCCCTCCAAACTGTTGCATGTTTGTCATACCGTTGCATGTTTGTCATTTAAATTCCCTTACTTTTGTTCCTCCTTAACTTCTTTGTGCTCCATATCGTAACAGCGGGTCAAAAATATATAATGCACGCCGAGGAAACCATTTAAAAGACAGCGGCGCCAGCCTTCACCCGCGCTTGGCTCCAAACTTATACCGTTGCATGTTTGCCGTTTAAATTTCCCTGACTTTCGTTGATTCCAAACTTCTTTGTGCTCCATATCGTAACAGCGGGTCAAAAATATATAATGCACGCAAAGGAAAAAATAAAAAAGACAGCGGCGCCAGCCTTCACCCGCGCTTGGCTCCAAACTCATACCCTCGCATGTTTGGTGTTTAAATTTCCCTGACTTTCGTTGATTCCTAACATCTTTGTGCTCCATATCGTAACAGCGGGTCAAAAAAATATAATGCACACCAAGGAAAAATAATTAAAAAGACAGCGGCGCCAGCCTTCACCTGCGCTTGGCTTCAAACTCATACCGTTGCATGTTTGGCGTTTAAATTTCCCTGACTTTTGTTGATTTCCAACTTCTTTGTGCTCCATATCATAGCAGTGGGTCAAAAATATATAATGCACGCCGAGGAAAAAATTAAAAAGACAGCGGTGCCAGCCTTCACCTACGCTCCAAACTGTTGCATGTTTGTCATACCGTTGCATGTTTGTCATTTAAATTTCCCTGACTTTCGTTTATTCGTAACTTCTTTGTGCTCCATATCGTAACAGCAGGCCAAAAATATATAATGCACGCCGAGGAAAAAATTTAAAAAACAGCGGCGCCAGCCTTCACCCACGCTTGGCTCCAAACTCATACCGTTGCATGTTTGGCGTTTAAATTTCCCTGACTTTCGTTGATTCCAAACTTCTTTGTGCTCCATATCGTAACAGCGGGTCAAAAATATATAATGCACGCAAAGGAATAAATAAAAAAGACAGCGGCGCCAGCCTTCACCCGCGCTTGGCTCCAAACTCATACCCTCGCATGTTTGGTGTTTAAATTTCCCTGACTTTCGTTGATTCCTAACATCTTTGTGCTCCATATCGTAACAGCGGGTCAAAAATATATAATGCACGCCGAGGAAAGAATTAAAAAGACGGCGGTGCCAGCGTTCACCCACGCTTGGCTCCAAACTCATACCGTTGCATGTCTGTCGTTTTAAATTTCCCTGACTTTTGTTTATTTGTAACTTCTTTGTGCTCCGTAACAAAATAGCTGGTCAAAAATATATAATGCTGTCACAGTTCACCAGTTCAGCCACCTCACTCCCAGCCTCACCTGCTCAGCCCTCCTGCTAATCAGCCCAAACACTAACACCTGCAACCACTCACCCGCCTAGTATAACGCCCGGTGACTTCCATTCACAACCTGCCAGATTGTCTCAATGCGCCACGCCGAGCTTTCCAGCGATTCATCCTACCTGTTCTCCGACCTCGTTCGTCCTTGACCACCCGATTGCCTGCCGACTTGTCTGGACCTTTGGTATTTCGACCCTGCCTGCCTCTGACCACCCGCCAGCCTGCCGTCTTAACCTGTCTGCCCGAGCCCCCCTCCTGTCTCACTCCCTTTGCCCAGCTCCCAGCTCTCCTGACCCCGGGACCCCCCAGATCTCTTCGCCACGCTCTCGTCGGCTCCCACGACCACCTGCACCTTCTGTTAAATAAACGCTCTGCATTTGCCCTTACCAGTTGTGCGTGCTCTTGTGTCCTCTCTCCTCCCGCCGTAACAAATGCATGCCGAGGGGAAAATTAAAAGAATTGCGGCACGTTCTGCGCTCTGCGGCTCGTGTTTAGTAGTTAAATAACAATTACCAATAACGCATTCTGTTTTATCTGATTTTTTTCAATAACCAATATTTCTTAGTATAATATCCATATGCTTATATTGTATAAATAAAGTTTATATTCTATTAATAAAGGTTGATGACTTTGCTGATTGTTTTGAATATATTCCCTTTAGTAAAGCACCATCTAGTGGCTGCATAACGCAACTCTATCTAGTGGATGCATAATGCAACCCCAGCTAGTACCATGGTTTCAATTCTATGTGTGCCTTATAATCCGGTGCGCCTTATATATAGCGTTTTTATTAGAAACTCGGCCATTCATTGATGGTCAGCCTTATAATCCGGTGCGCCTTACAGTGTGGAAAATATGGTAATTTGGTGTGAATTGAGAGATTTTTGATGAGTACAGAGAAATCCTGTTTATAGGATCCCTTATCAGCTACATTGCAATGTCATCTTCGACTACTGGAGATGGGGAAAGAGAGGAGAACGCTTTGGATTTAAATCAGAGTTTAACCCTGGAAGATCCTGCAATTATTGCCTTTTTGGGGACATGAATAAATGTTCTTATTAACTAATGTTTTTGGAGTGTATATTAGAACTTCAAAGTATGTACATGCCTTATCAGATTACACAGCTATCAGAAAAACATGTTTGCATAGAAACCTTGTAAAACGACTTTTTTTTTCACAATCTTTTTATTAAACAAGAATATAATACAATTCCAATAATAGAATTACAATTTACATTTTTCATACATGTGAAAACAGAAACAAGACAAGAACACAAAAAAGACAAAACAAGCCAACTATCATAACACCCCCCACCCCTCCCACCCAACACGGCCCGTCATGACAAAAAATAAAACTGGTTACTAATGCATTCTAAGAGTGCAACAACAGACACACTCAGTTGGGTAGTATCTCTAGGTCTGTAAAATAAGAAATGAAGGGTTGCCATTTGTGAAAAAAACTTGTCTGTACATCCTCTCAATGTATACTTAATCTTCTCCAGTTTTAAGAAAAACATGGTGTCTCTAATCCACCGGGAAATGGAAGCATATTTAGCAGACTTCCAATGCAGCAATAAGGGCCGTCTTGCTAGTAAGGATGTATATTCAACAATATCCTTTTGTGTGGAACTTAGTGCAAGTGACGCATCTGGAATCCCAAAAATGGCAATCAGCGGGCAAGCCTGCAGATTTACTCCAAGAGCAGTGGACATAATGGAAAAATAGCCAGTCCAAAAGCTCTTCTGCTCAGGGCAAAGAAAAGACATATGGCTAAGGTGACAGGGAGAGCCATGGCACTTATCACATGTGTCTTCCACTTCTGAATATATTTCAAGAGTCTTGTAAAATGACTCTTAAATACTTGCAAATATAACCTGTACAGTAAAAATAACCCTAATAAATATTAATTAATGAATTATATCTTACAGGCTTCAAATTGACAACAAAAATATTACAATGGTCTATCTTTATTCTTTCAAATCAATTCCAGAACGGGAAAGGGTTTTTGAAGATTCTTGTTCATAATAATTATTTTTACGTAATATTCTGGAACTATATAAGCCTTTTTGCCAAAAAATACAATACCAAAAATACAACAATATACCTATATAACTGTCACATTTTTATTTTACTTTTTTTTTTTCTTTGAAGCCCTCGTCAATATACAAAGCAGGTTCATTTCGCCTAATGCCTAGGCGGGCATGACATTGCCATTAACTATTGGCCGTTTGGTGGGGGCTCTGGCCTAAAGAGTGACACCCCCATCTTGCAGTCTGCAATCAGACACTATTGGGAGCCTTGGCATTATTCGCTTCAATATCTCTGGGATGAATGAGGAAAGTACAGAATGCAAATCCAAAATATATCTGAACTCACACATGATCTGATGGATGAATGAACAAATGTATCCCTTATTGCTGTAGACCAGGGGTATTAAACTCATTTTTGTCATGGGCCATTTTGTCGCTCCAAATTCCCTCATTGGGCCGAAATGATGAGGAAACCAATTCAATTTTAAATAATCTCATTATTGTACACAACAAATTGATGGTTTAATAGTTTTGAAATAAATCAGAAGTAAAGCATAACAGTTTGCTTATTTATTGATGAGGTTACTACCAAAAGAATAAAATAAAATAAACATACCTGGCAAAACTCCACTTTGTTATTTACTATACATGACAAGTTAAAATTTCATAGTTTAACAAGGGTCGTGGAAATTCAGGTCAATTTGCTTTCGCGAGCCACATAAAATGACGTGGCGGGCTGGAGTTGGCCCCTGGGCATTGAGTTTGACACCTTTGCTGAAGACACTAAAATCTTGTAGATGTTTTTCTTCAAATATTTAATTGATTATAGCTCATAGGTTATATCTTCTGCTACTGTCTATTTTCCCAATAACAGTATTATTGTTTATAAAAAAAATTCTTCATTGTAAAAAAAAAAAGGTCTCAGCTTTGGTGTGAATTTTGATATTTAGGCTCGACATTTCTGTACACTCACTGTATGGATTACCTGTTTAGCTCGTGTGACTTGAATCTGAATTCTTCACTTAGCATTCTCCCAATGTCTGCTGTGTTGCAGCCGTTTTGCCTTTTCTTTCTGCATCTTCTCATTATTTCATTTACTTTTAACTTTCGCTTTTTCAAAGTCTAGTCAAACAGCAGTATCATAAAACAACCTTAAATACATCTAAATCATAACTCCAAACAAAACAAATGTTAGATTGAGGATTTAAACATTTTACTCACATCACATCCTGCCTTTTACCAAACAGACAGAACAAATACAGCTGCAAGGATACCTGCCTGCGAGCAGCAACACTTTATATGTGTGGCTGCTCATAGACACTGCATGAACCACATTTTAATATCGACCCCCAACATATTATTAACAATTGTAAAATTGATTAATGTACTCATAGGATATACAGCCAAGTATCCACTTGTGAATATATTGCATATCTTTCATTCATTAGTAAACGAAATGCCTCAAAGCTGTAATTCCCACCACTTTGGGCACCTTGTAATTGTACAAACCAAAGTAACAGTTATTAATCTAGTCATTATATTTAAATAATTTTCCTTTGACTGATGCACATACATTATTTCGGCAGACTCTTTATAAACTTAACCAACTAAAAAAGGGGAACAAATATACAGTATATATATATATTTGACCAGGAAAAGGTCCATTAAGATTTATATCTCTTTTGCAAGAATGTCCTGGAGAATAATTACAGAACGCAGACATACACAGCGCGAACGGAATTCAACAAAAGTTCAGAAGAGCAAGAAAAAGAAAAGTGATTATGAAAAAAAAATAATGACAATTAAGTTTGACAACAATAGCAGTAAATACCATAACAATAACAGTTGCGCTAACAATAGTTCATTCATTACAAGTACAGCTGGTGACAGGGGGTTTGAATGTAGCATGCTTGAAATGAACAAAGGGAACACGAGAGCTTAGTTTCATGTGGGCTTGTAGACCTATGCCCATGGCCGAAAATAGGACAGATTTTTCCTTCCTAACACGGTCCTTATAGTGGAAACCTCAAAACGCAGCCAACTATTTGATCTGAGATTAACAGTAGACTGAAATGCAGTGAATATGGGGCAGATGTATTGAGGGAAAGTAGTACATGAAACTGCTTAATAATTCATGTGATACCAGTGTGACTGATAACCTTTGCTTATTGAGGGAGGACAGTCCTGTGAGATAATATCAGATACAATGCAGTTTAGCCAAGGTGGTGGGACATGCAATTCTCTAATTTGTGTCACCTTAGTCTCGCTGCGATGAAAATAAGCTTTGACCAGATTTGTTCACGCTTGAACAGAAAAACAAAATCTGCATCTATATAGAAAATTGACTATGAATTTGAGTTTATTCAACAAGTGAGGGACATGATATTTGAAATCTAAGTCCTTATCCAACAGATACCAATATATTTATATTTATCCACCAACTCACTGACTGTACCATCCAAAGCTGTAAGTGAAGGGAGATTGACTGTGATGGTTGAAGAGCATCATTTTTGTTTTGTTTTTATTGACAAGTTTTGCTTTGATTAGCGCATGCAGCAGGGAGATAAAATCATCTTGAAGCCGTATCTAGAGAGGTTGCAGATGTGCAAACAATGGCGTCATCAGCGTACATATGGTATGAGGATAATTTAAGATTGTCATAGATATATAAATTATATAGATTAAAAAGAGTAATGGTCCTACCACTGATCCTTGCGGGATCCCTTTGCTTAAAAGGAAAGGATCAGCTGTTACTGTACCCGACCTAGCTGACTGGACACCCTCTGCTAAATAACATTTGAATCACATTACTGAGTGATCACTGAAGTCTATATTTTGAATTATTATAATGAGGTGATTGGGATCTACTGAATCAAATGCCTTAGCAATATCAATAATTTCAGCAAGGGACATATGCTTGTTTCCACAAAAGTGGAAATTTTTGTATGGCCACAGACATGGAGTCTTTACAATTATTTGAGAAAAAATGGATCAAGACTGTCTGGCCCTGTTAATTTCTTAACTTCTAAAGCAGGGGTCCAAACTTGGTCCTCGAGAGCCAGTATTCTGCATATTTTCCGTTTTTTTTTTTTTTTTTCAAATGTTCAGGCTTCTGCTGAGCTCGCTGATTAGCTTATTATTTGAAACAGGTGTGTCGGGTAAAAAAAAAAAGGAAAACATGCATACTGGGCCTTGAGGACCAAGTTTGGACACCCCTGATCTAAAGCTTTTAGCGGGTGCCGGGTGCAAAAGATCTGATGTTGAGAAAGTGGCAATGTGAAAGTCAAAGTTCAGTACAGATTTCGGTACTGAAAATGCAGAATTGAAAGTAACACTATCACGATTAACAGCCTGAGACTTGTCAAAGATATGGCTGGCATTTTTGAAGTGGTAATTCAAGAGATTAGAGTCTTATCTTTTGAAATGTCTAATCATTAGACATTTCAAATTTAATATCACAAGATTTGTGGAAGAGCAGCTGCTGACTTATTTAGGAGTCCTTTGATCGTTTTCCAGAATTTAGAATTGTCATTTGAGTTCTCAGTGGTTAAGGATAGGTAGGAGTCAGTTTTACATTTTCTAACAATAGTGGTGCATTTGTTTCTAAGTTTGTGAAAATGATGCCAGTCTTGAGTTTTTTTTTTTTTTTCTCCTGGCTAAAGAAGACTTTCTATCCCACTCAAGCAGAGGTCTGACATGTTTGGTTTGAGGTTTGTTGTTTTCCTGATTTTGTGGGGTTTTGTTCATGTTTCTATTCCCCTCGCGCCTGACTTTCTTGTCTGTGTTCTCGTTAGTATGACATAGTATGACATCTATTTACCCGCGCCCCATGTGTCAACCAATCAGGTTGCCCTGCCTTTCGTGCCTGTACAGCTGTTTCACGTTCTCCTAATTTAGCGTAAGTGTACTTAAGTCTCAGTTGAGTTCCTATTCCAGTCAAAATTCAGATCATCCATTAGAATATGTACATATAGTATTTGTATTTGGTGAGAAGTTCAGTTAAATTCAATACTTCCTGAGGGAGAATGCTATCATCCAATAATAGTAATGGGTGCTTTAACCATTAAAATTTCGGCACCAGCCTTGCCTCGTTGATCAATTTAGAAAACATTGTAGCCATCCATATGTACGTATAGCAGTGTCAGCAATGGTTGGTTTAAGACAGGATTCTGAGATAACTACTATCTTCAGTTCTTGAGAACCAAATTTTTGTACATCCATTTTAGGTACAAGACGCCTGGCATTAAAATGCTAGAAACCAAGTCCATGTCTGTTTTTGAAATCTAAGAAGGTAGAAAGATGATGTAGTTCATTTACCACAGATGGCTCTAAAAGGGCCAATTCGCTGAAAATACAGTGGGCCCCCCCGGGTTACGAACTTAATCCGTTCAGCGGCTACGCTCGTATCTCGAATTGCTCGTATAGCGGGCAATCCAAACCCATATTAATTCGTGAATGCGTGCAACGCGCGCAGAAGCCTTAGGTAAAATCATCACGCTGTATACATATATTAATATTAAGTGACATACTCTACTGTACAGTTGCATTAAACAACAAATACAAAGGAAAAATGACTTTTACCTTTGGAAAGACGCGACTTGTGCTGAGATAAGCAGAGATGAGCAGAGATGAATGCTCGAAGTCAATACGGTAAATCAGATATGCTATTGGTCTTACAGTGTCAAAGTAACTTTTTCAGTCAGGGTTTTCTCTACTTCCTTCCATCCCAACCAGCTGTGCCATCAAGCTAGATAAAGGCGTTCGGCCAATAGCATATCGGCACTTCTGTGATTGACGTGTGACGCCGGCCAATAGCATCTCCGTGAGTGAGACCGGGTGACCTTAATCGACCAATAGCATATTGGCGTCTCCTTGACTGACTGATAATTATTCACACTTTTTTTTTAAACGGTTGGAATGTATTGACATCTTATTGATTAAAACACATTTAAACCTGTGACGATTTTTTGTCCTGCAAACGGCACACTTAATTTCATGTCAGCTGTTTTTCCCGACGTGAATTGATCTGGGTGGAGGCGGAGGGGAGGTTGTGTGTGTTGTATTCACTAGGCACCACACTTAAAGCTTGTACGAGCGTCAGTTAACCGTTGGTTACAACTCACAGAATTGCAAGAATGGCGCTGACCTAAAGCATGTCGGGAGGTCGCCGACTAACATGACATGCAGTTTTGTCAAGCAACCATTATATGGCACTGTAATACCACCCGTAACAGGGTGCAGAGATTAACCTCTTGAGTCAATACGGCAACGCTTAAAGGCTATTGGTCTTACAGTGTTACAGTAACTCTTTCAGTCATGGTGCAAATCACGGAGATACTAAAACATCATCCTCTTATTTCTTCCTTTACCGCTGCTAGTAATTTTAGAAGCTATGTCTAACAGATAAAGTTTGCAAAGTCTTCAAAACATTCCATTTTTCACTCATTTTGTCTACTTCCTTCCATCCTGTCCCATCAAGCTAGATAAAGGCGTTCGGCCAATAGCATATCGGCATTTCTGTGATTGACGTGTGACGCCGGCCAATAGCATCTCCGTGAGTGAGACCGGGTGACCTTAATCGACCAATAGCATATTGGCGTCTCCTTGACTGACTGATAATTATTCGCACTTTTTTAAACGGTTGGAATGTATTGACAATTAATTAAAAAAAACCACACATTTAAACCAATGACAATTCTTTGTCCTGCAATCGGCACATTTAATTTCATGTCAGCTGTTTTTCCCTTTAGCTGTACAAACACTACACTTAAATGGTAATATATTTAGACACCGTGAGTGAGACAGTCAGTGTGAGGTTGTAAGACCAATAGCGTTCACGTTATCGCCATGAGTACCTGCTAATGATTGTAGATAATGCAACTGCTGAATATGTTGACGCAGTTAGGCGAGAACATTTCTACATTCTCAATGGCTGGTTTGTCGGAATGCTCGTAAGACGAGAGGTTTGCTCGTAAGCGGAGGACAAAATTCTCCCTGATCCACGCTCGTAAGGCGAATTGTTCGCAAATCAGGGTGCTCGTAAGCCGGGGGCTGACTGTATCATTTTTTTAATTTGGATATTAAAAGAATACATACATGCCCTCAGACAGAATATACAGGAATGCTTGTCATATCCAATTATTTCATATTTATTGATGTGCTTGTGTTAAAGTAAGTTGTTTTTTATTGTTTGAAAATACCACAGTAGCTACTAATACTAATACTAATACTAATTTCTTTCAGCCCATTGAAGGCTTCACCGTGATTGACCAATTAAGGCCTCATGCTAAGGTGTCACTGAGGTTGTCGTTGTAAAATAGATGCACTGTATGAGCAGGCATGGACCACTGACTGATTTCAAATATATCTACATTTTTAAGTGACTGATTTAAAGTAGCCCAAACATTTAGGACATACAAAGTACAGATAGTCATTATGCAAAGCTTCCAGGAATTTGCCTGCCTTAGCTGTTTTTGCAGAATGCAATTCTTGCATTGTGGGGAGTGTGATAATCCTTTTGTTTTTTCTGTTGCAGTCAGATTTTGTTCTTCATAACTCCTACGGGATAGGTTTTAGAATGATTTTGTTCAGACCTTTTTTTCTTTTTTAGTAAAGCAAAATCTTTTAACTTTGCTGATGGTTTCTGCTGTTTTACCAGCCTTTGCCTGTGTCACTGCTTGCTGGTGTGATGTGGCTAAAAACAGCTGATTGTGCTTTTAGAAAGCTCTTCGCAGGCTATACTTCCTCAGGAGCTATAGAAAGTACATTTTCTGCTGGGCCTTTTTGAGGGTGGTGTTGGTATTTGCTTCCAACTTATGGGTCTGAAAGACATCACTCCCAAAAACTTGCTACAGGCGATGCCGTTTTTACATACATTTTAATAATGCTACCTAGAGATTAAATACACTTTGTGTTGCCAAATTATCCCCAATGGATTCGTTAGAACTCATCATTCTTAATTTGCTCTGCCATTGGCTATTTGTACCGAGCACTTTCCTGGCATCCCATTGACTAAACAACGAAGAAAAGAGTTATTTTATCCATACAAACAAAGCAAGATATAATAGAAAAGTATGAAAAAGGAATGCGTTTGGTTAATCTCGCCAAATAATATGGCCGTAATGCATCTACAATCGCCACGTTATTAACAAAAGGAAGCAATAAAAGCTATGACCCCTTTCAAAGGCCTGTCGATAATTTCGAAGAGGAGGTCGGCAGTGAACGATGAGATGGAGAGGCTGTTGCTCGTGTAGATCAAGGAGAAAGAGATGGCTGGTGACACAGTGACCGAGGTAGTTATTTGCGAAAAGGCAAGCGTCATTTTTAATGATCTTGTGAATGAAGATGCAGGCGAGGGAACGTCTGCAAAAGAACAAGGCGAGTGTACGGCATCGCGTGGGTAGTTTGAGAATTTCAAAAAGAAGACTGGAATTCATTCTGTCGTTCGACATGGTGAGGCAAGAAGCGTCGACCAAAAAGCGGCAGACGAATTTGTGCTAAAATTCTAACAATTGGTTAGTGATGAAGGTTACCTTGGAGAACAAGTTTTTAATTGTGATGAGGCGGGCTTGTTTTGGAAAAAGATGCATCGCCGTACTTTCATCACAGCAAAAGAGAGCAAAATGCCAGGCCACAAACCTATGAAGGACCGCCTTACTCTTGCCCTTTGTGCCAATGCCAGTGGGGATTGCAAAATAAAACCACTGCTGGTGTACCACTCCAAAAATCCTACAGCATTCAAAGCTCACAAAATATTAAAAGAAAGACTACAGGTGCTATGGAGGGCCAATGCCAAGGCCTGGGTCACCCTTCAATTTTTTGTTGAGTGGGTCAATTTGGTTTTTGGCCCTGCTGTTAAGAGGTATCTAGAGGAGAACCATTCAACCCTTCAAGTGCCTCCTCGTTCTAGATAATGCCTCTGTCCACCCGCCCAGCCTTGAAGATGATATCCTGGAGGAGTACTCATTTATTAAGGTGTTGTACCTCCCACCTAATACCACCTATAGCCTCCATGGACCAAGAACTTATTGCAAACTTCAAGAAACTCTACACAAAACACATGTACAAGAGATGTTTCAACATCACTGAAAACACTCAGCTTGCCCTTCGTGAGTTTTGGAAACAACACTTTATTATTGTTTGCCTCAAGATGATTGACATGGCTTGGCAGGAAGTGACCAGCCTTAATGCAGCTTGGAGAAAACTGTGGCCTAATGCTGTTACCCCACGGGATATGGAAGGTTTTGAGATGGAGGGTGAAGCTGAGCCTGACGTTGAGGAAATTATTTCCCTGGGGAAGGGTATGGATCTTGAGGTGAATGAAGAATACGTCAAAGAGTTGATTCATGAGCACTACGAGGAGCTTTCAACGACTGAGCTGAAGGAATTGGGGGCGATGCAGCAAACGGCAGTGCGGGAGGAGTTCAAAGAGGACGAGGAGAAGGAGGAGGCAGTCATGATTCCATCAGCCCGAATAAAAGACATTCTAGGAAAATTCTATGTAGTTTCAGAATTTGTTGAAAAGAATCACCCAGAAAAAGTGTTCACCAATTGGGCGATTGCTCACTATGATGATGTTTGCCTTGGACATGTTTGAAGGATGGTTAAAAATCGACAAAGCAAACCTCCTTGGTCAGTTCAAAATGCCATGCAAACACCTCTTCTGAGAGAGAACATGCACTAAAGAGGGCAAAATATGAAGAAGACAGCAGTTAATAGGTAAATGACCATAATTTTTATTTTTTACTCCTTTCTTCTTCTCATAAAAATGAAAATAAAAATGAATAAAATTTATTTTACCCCTTTCTTTCATTTATTGTGCAATGATCTAATTGTAACATGTATTTGTTACATGTTTTGAATCATTTTTATGCTTTATGAAAGATTTATGTCAGAATTTTGGGGGGCTTGGAATGGATTAGGGCATTTACATGAAAAACGCGTCTCTACTTACACAATTTTCTAGTTAAGAAATTTCTTCCAGAACCAATTAATTTCGTAAGTAGAGTTACCACTGTATTCTCAATATTATAATGGGTATCTCTGGTGGAAACTTGAGCTGCCGGTCCTCCACACAGGTCACTTGGTGTTTTGTACAAATGGGTCAGATGAGTCTCTTAGCTCTAGCACAAGCCTCGCCTTCTCCTGTCTGTAGCCCAGGTGGATAGACCTCAGTGGTAACTGCAGTGTAGTCTTCCCAAACAAGCCTTAAGCTTCCCTGGTTGTTGGCACTTGTCAATCCCCTCCAGCCCATCTGCAAGCTGCTACATTATGGCGGCAGGCATGTGGGTGTCAGATAGTGTTGGGAATCTCTGGCACAAAGTCGATTCGATATGTATCCAGATACACAGGTTATGATTCGATTCAAAACCGATATATTTTTAAGACAGAGCGATTCGATTCGATACAGTTTAAGAATGATACAGTTTATTACAGTGTGAAAACAATATTATTGTAAACATTTGTTGTGTTTGTTCTTACATTATTTTAAACAGATAGAAGGCCACACTTCCACAAGCATAAATATACCACAAAATTCCATACCAATGCATGTTTATTTTTGAGACATTTTATTGGATTGGATCGATAAGAAAATAAAACTCTAGAGACAAACAACAATAAGTGCAATCATTCAGTCTCAGTATTTCCTGGGGTTTTGAACACAAGAGGTAAGGTCATTTAAGTGCAACCTTTCAATGTATACATCTTACAAACTAAAAATTATATGCAGCAGCTTTAGAAAAAAAGAGAACAATTAAAAATGTATCTCACCTACTCATCTTTGTGTACTTCAGAGCTGCTCGGCACAGCTTGCAAATGGAATGACTTCGTCCATCTTTATTGAAAAATCCAAACACTCTTGTTTTCTTGGTGTGTTGAAATCGGTCACTGTGAATCACCCCTTCCGCCGGGCAAACTGGTGCTGGCGCCGGCGCTGAGGTCGGTGCTCATGTTGTCAATCCATTGTTTTAGCATGTCGCCGCTACTATGTTTAGCTTTGGGCTGTGAAGAGAATGCTATCGTACAGAGCACGCGCGATTCGTTTTGTCAGCTCTCTTGTTATGTTACAGAGGAAAACTGTAAAGCCTTGGGTAACTGAATCATATTCTCGCGAAAGCCGATCCATAGCTCTTCAATCGATTCATCTAAGGATTTGTGGCTGTGTAGTGTTGATTGGTTAGTATGCTACCGATAAACTGTATCGCCTGCCTGTATCTTGTCATATCGGTTTATCGTTCCCAAGCCTAGTGTCAGACAGCTCAGCTGAATACAGCCTTCCCAAGCTTCAGACTGGTTGTTCAGCCAACAATGGAATCCACCATCTATCTACAGTAAAGATAATTCCTGGCTCCATCCCGAATCGAAAGGGATCAAAGCGACTTTGATGTTTTGATCCTCATTCCGGCCTATTTGAAGAGCCTGGAAGTACATTGCGCTGTTTGCAGCAGGCTTGATACTCATCCATGTAGCTCCGCAGGGCTGGCAGTTGTTGACCTGACTGTGTTCTCGCCCCATCTGCCTACTGCCAATCAGTACCACCTCAAAGGCTGTCGTGAGGATGATGGTAGAGATCGAGCCTCCCATTGCAATGCCTTTATCAAGTTATGCCAGTTGGTGGTGGTATCCTGTATGGCATAGCAAACTCGGAGACTGGCAAATGTTATAAGCTGATGATGAACTGGCTTTTTTCCAAATCCAGCCAGACAACGTGCAGGTCAGAATTCTCATGCTTGGCTGTCTGAATTTGGTTCCAGATCATGGGGGAGTGCTCCACACAGTCTGGGAATCCTGGGATGCCTGATTTTTGGCAGCTGGTGTCGATGGAATTGTTTTCCAGGAGAATTGTTTTCTCCGCCACCACCGTAAAGAAAAAAATCCCTTCCACATTCACTAGGGCAATTCCTCCGAGCTGGTTGATGTTACCGGAATCCAGTTCTTTTGGGATAAAGGTAGTCGCTGCCTTGGGCCATTCAGATGGTATTGCTTGGGTCTTCCAGGCAACTCTCATCAGTCTCCAAAGGAGCTTCAGTAACATCGGATAGCTCTTATACACCCTGTAGGGTACTCCTACATCTTGCTTTATGTACACATCTGCTTGATCTCCCCCCACCTTGGTGGTGTTGAATTGAACTGAGATTCAGGCTCAGCAGGGTGGGAGACGTATCCTGGTGAAGCATTCTTTTTCTCCCCAAGGAGACTCCTGGCAAATTTAAGGGGTCTTGGAAGAACTTTGTCCTCTCTTTCTCTTTCCTGCTTCTCCATCTTTAATTCGTTCTGCCCTCTGCAAGAGCCCTTCCTACTCTATGTCTTCAGCCTTCCTCCAGCCTTCATGAGGGACCTTATCTCTTTCACTACAGTTTCCGAGATTAATCCGTTCCGCGGTTGGATCATAAAGCGATTTCGCCGTATGGTGGGCAATCAAAAACTATGTTACTGTTAGCTAATGCTTGTAAAAGCCCATCAAAATTATATATATATATATATATATATATATATATATATATATATATATATATATATTGAAAATTGGTATCAAAATAGAATAGTGAGTGCTACTTATATAAAATATACGTGCATACAATGAAATAACATAATAAAAAAATATATAATGGATTTATTTACCTTTGAGTGACTTATGGCCATATTCCATAGTGACGGTAGCCTAGCCTAAGATAGGCTAGCTTAGCCTTCTTTGTATTTCATGATTATCTCCAGCTTTGTTTCCATATAAATCATCTTCTTACTTCTGTCTTTTAACATCACTAGCAAGCTTTGGACCCATGGCTAACCAATTCAAGTTTGAATTAAGCACTAAAATGCACTATAAATGAATTTTTGTAAGCACTCACAGGAAAAAAAAAGTTTTAACGTTACGTCATTTTGGAACGAGTCACGCTGACCAATAGCAGACCAGCATTGTAGTGACATATAGACACATAAGCGCGGAGTGTCACGCTCCAAACTGACTGCCATGTTTGAGGTATCGTAAGGCAAAAAAATGGCGTAAAGAGGGAACAAAAAAACTGCGGTGTTCATCGTAAGGTAAAAAAAACGTGAGGCAGGGACGTCGTAAACCGTGTGTCCACTGTATCTCCCCTCGACTCCCTGGCTGTGATCTTCCTCTGCACTTTGTCCACAAACCTCATCTTCTCTTCCACTTAAATCATGTTGACAAAGTCTTTTAGCTTGGTGGTTACGTTGCCTTGTAGCGACTTTTCAAGGTTGACATGCAGGTCTAGGTCAAGACTTTTCCATGCCTCTTTGTCACTGGCTTTGGGCCACTTGACTTTGGTTGTCGCATAGGCTTCTCTCGCGTTCACTGTGGGGGGTTTCCTCCGTATGCTCATAATACGGGGTGAGCTCAAGATGTATGAAATCCTGCTGCTGAGAAAAGTGCACGTCTTCCTTCTGGCCATTTGCAATATTGGAAACAGCAGCACTGTGGTGCTCAACCCGGCTCTGGCTCCTGCTTATCTGATCTGCCGGGGCACTGCAACATTGCAGCTGCCTTTTTCCACCACATTTTGCCTTCCCTGGTGGATTGCTGGCCCCTATGAGTTGTCACGTTGGACCGCTGTCAGGGTCCAAGGGGCAAAATAGTAACTCAGACCAGCCAAGATTGACTTTTCCCCGCTGGCAAAGGGAAAAGCTTGGCGTACATACTCATGCGTTGCCAACAGCAATTTCGTCGCTCAAGCGTCCCAGCCTGCTTTTTATTCATTAAGCAAAGCATTGCACATTACAGACATAACAGAAAAGAGACAGTCGGCCGCCACCAACAGCTGGACCAAGGTCCCAGCTCATACTTTCAGTGGCTTTACCTAAGGACTGGGGCGAGATAAACTAGGACTGCATAGATGTATAGCAATGCACACTATTCTAGACAAGAAATAAGCACATAATCATAACAACCTAGTATATGATTCCCTTCACAACCACCTGCAGCTACATTTCCTTAGGGTCCATTGTTCATTACTGATTGTCGTTCCAGTTTGTACTGTGTCCTGTTGTCCGTCCGGTTTGGTCCATCTTTCATCTCGCCTCTTGGTGGACCTTCAGGCTGTTTTCCTTTTCTTGTGATCGTAGTTAAGTTGGGCTGTCCAAAGTCATCTTGACAAGGACTTGTGGAGTGTGGATGACTAGCCCGTCCACACCTGGTGCAGTCTTTCCTGCTGCCAGTCAGACTTTCCTGGCTGCCGTCCAGTCTTTCTTGGATGCCAACTGCCCTGTTTGCAGTTGCCACTGTTGATCCAGCAAAACTAGCTGGAAGCACAAGTAAGCACTACCTACATGGCGTTTCCGCCTGACGCAACTCTTGATGGTGTCAGTGGGGTAACTGCAGGGTCATCAGCCTGGAGCCATCCTTAGCACAATATTTACTTTTAAGCAAATTTTAATCAATGAGCAGTCAAAATGTCATTTTCGGTCATTTCAAACCAAATTCACATTTTTTGCCAATCGGATTTTTCAAAATGGGTCTCAATTGACAGCTAACACTGTAAGTATAAGAAATCAGGTGAGAAACTCACCACCCTTTCACACTGGTAAATAATAGATTAGGGTGAGATGAACAGGGGCTTTTTCCATGCTAACGTGTGAAACATTGCCCCCAGGTGGTAGGAAGACAAACTTCTTAATTTGACATGTAGTTAGTCTGCTTTTTAAATGTTAATATCGCAGAGAATCAGCTTAATTTATCGTGAAAGCCAATGTGATGGTTGTGATTAAAATTCACTGAAATATATGACTAATGTGTTTTAGCTTGTAATATGGGTATAATGTTGACCCAGTGTGGTCAACAGAATTCTCCCTCCAAAATTCCAACTCTTGGACCCAGAACCCCTCTTCTCTGTGTAAGTTTACAATCACGTTAAAGTCATTACAGATAAGTTTACAATGTTATAGTCATTACAGATTACAGAGAGGACTGTCCAAATCAATCTTTATAAACCTCAATGAATTTATAATGAAGCACATCGCTTGTGTTGACCCAAAACGACAGTTACGTATGTAACAGCGGTTCTATGAGCCCCGCTTTTAGCACCGCCTCTGGCGGTCTGGAGGGGCGAAATAGAACCTCATAAATCACTTTTCAAAAATCTATATTATTGTTCATTTGTTTAGTTTACATGCATTTTTTTCTTTTAATACACATTATTGACCAATTAAAACTGTTGAAAATGGCTTGCTCTTGTTACCAAGGCAATGGCATTAGCTGAACAAACTGGCCATTTTTTGAGGTCGCCTGAAATGTGATGACCTTATTGCCCAATGCCAATAATATAAAATCTGTAAAGTTTTTAACAGAACTGTAGAGACCACCAATGAACATGCCTGTTTTACAATAAAGGACAACATAATACATAATGTGGAGTAACTGGAATAAAAGAAGTGCATGATTCCAGTTGTGAGCTAAGGTATTTGATACACCTCTGATTTTTGAAGTGTTTTACATACAGAGCAGGTAGAGGTCTGTCATTCGTATTAAAGGTACTCTTCAACTATGAGGGAGATAAACTAAAACAAAAACCACAGAAAATCATTGTCGTTAATTTTAAATATGTAATTCATTTGTGTCTTATTGCATGCCATAAATATTTGCTATATCAGACAAAAAACTCTATTTGGTACAGAAACCTTTGTTTGCAATTACAAAGTTCAGACGTTTTCTGTAGTTCTTCACTAGGTTTGCACACACTGCAGCAGGGATTTTGATGCCCACTCCTCCAAACAGATCTTCTCCAGGACCTTGAGATGCTTCCTACAGAGCCACTCTTTAGTTGCCCTGTGTGTTTCGGGTTGTTGGCATGCTGGAGAACCCAGCCACAACCCATCTTCAATGCTTGTATTGATGGAAGGAGATTGTTTGTCCAAGATCTTTCGATACATGGCCCAATCCATCCCCCCCTCAATATGGTGTATTGTACTCATCCTCCCTGTTCCTCCCATCACAGTTGATTGGAATTTTGAGCAAAAAGATCCACTTTTGTCTTATCAGACCACATGACCTTCGCCCATTCCTCCGCTGGATCATCCACATGGTCCTTGTCAAACTTCAGATGGGCCTTGACATGCACTGGTTTGAACAGGGTGACCTTGCTTGCACTGCAGGATTTTAATCCATAATGGTAGAGTATGTTAATGATGGTTTTCTTTGACGCTGTCGTCCCAGCTCTATTCAGGTCATTCACCAGTTCCTGTTGTGTAATTCTGGACTCATCCCTCACGATCCTCAGGATCATTCATGCCCTGCAAGGAGAGATATTTCATGGCACTCCAGACTGAGGGAAATTGATGGTCGTCTTGACCTCATTCCATTTTCTGATTATTGCACCAACAGTTATTGCCAACAAGCTGCTTGCCTATTGTCCTGTAGCCCATCCCAGCCTGGTGTAGGTCTACAGTTTTATCCCAGATGTCCTCGTATGGCTCTCTGTTCTTGGCCACGTGGAAAGGTTGAAGTTTGTACAGGTGGGCTTCTGAAAAAAGAACTAACATGTTTGTGGGTACCTAAATTCTTATTGATTGATAGGCGATCAAATACTTATGCAATACCATTTCTTGCTTTTGTTTTAGATTCTGTTCCGCATAGTTGCAGAGTACTTTTGATAGAATTACAGACCTCCTTGTAAGTGAAACAACTTCAAAAATCAGCGGTGTATCAAAAACTTGCTCTCCCCACTCTATGTAACCATGAATTTGAAGCTTTTACATTTTGTTTATCAGGTGAACGAGGCGGAGGAGGAGCGCTTTCGCAGTGAGCATGAGCACCGGCGGGTCACACAGCTATGCCAGGATGCTGAGGCTAAAGTCCAAACCCTCCAGAAATCACTTAAGAAAGTCATACTCAAGTCCAAACCTTACTTCGAACTAAAGGCTCAGTTCAACCAAATCCTGGAGGTATGTTCATTCAGCACTTCATGACCTGTTTCTGGGTGTGTTTTTATTTACACTGGTATATTTAGATTTTTTTCATGCAATAGCTTTTCTTGTGTTCCATGTCCATGCCCTGTCTTACTTCTTAGGTTTTTGTCTCCACAAAAACTGTTCTCATCAGCACAGTCCCTTTTGTGAACCAATCTTCTCTCTCAGCCTTGCGTCGTGTCTAGATATTAGTTTGCCTATGTTTACTTTCCTGTTTTCTGTCAGTCTACTGTAAGTCCGTTCATTGTTTCTATTTCTGACAGACTTCACTTGTGTCTTCTTGATTTCCCTTTAATTGAATGTTTATTTTCTAAGTGTTTCGTTTAAGGTGTATTTTTTTGTTAATTTGTCAGACTTAGTTAACTCACGTTTTAACTTGCCTCAGAACCCTAATCCACAATAACACTACCCGAACATTAAACCTAGCAAAAGCTAGCTGCCATTTATGCAAGTTAGAAATGCTGCATATTGGATCAACCCACAAATTTGCCTGCTTCCAAGGTTGTATGTGGGCATCATAGCTCAGTGGTAGAGTGGTCGTCTCCCAGCTGAGAGGCTGTGGAACCCACACAGCTGATCATCGAACCGACCCCCGACCATGTCGAAGTGTCCTTGAGCAAGACACTAAACCCCCAGTTTCTCCTGATGCTGCGTTATCAGTAGGTTATGACTAGTCATGACTAGTTAGTGTAAAGCGCTTTGAGTACCCAAGGTAGAAAAGCGCTATTTAAGTGAAAGTCCATTTACCATTTGTATTACAGGCATAATGGAGGCTGAATATTGACAATCTTTATGGGGAGGTGAAGTTTATCACACCCAAGGCACACTGCCCACTCCACTTTGTGTTTCAAGCAATGGTCATGTGTGCTGACTTTGCTGTGCATCTAATTATCCAAATGCTCAAAACTGCAGTGTGTGAAGAAACACTGAACATTGCAGTCTCAAAAATCTAACGGCTTATTTTTTTTCTCTATTTTGTCTCGAGTATCATTCAGATACTGATTTAAGTTAGAAATATGAGTAATGCACATCATGTAGACCAGTGGTCCCCAACCCCTGGTCCGCGGACCGGTACCGGTCCGTGGATCAACTGGTACCGGGCCGCGTGGGCTGCACCCGAAATAATGTTTTGGAGATGATTTAGTTTAATGGAGTTGGCGTGACTGGGCGCGAATGGAGCGACGCAAATGGCCGCGTGCGGTCACGAGAAGCGAAATTTCGCCTTTTGCGTGAAGTTATTTTTTGATTTACTTTTTCCGCGTTTCGAGTCGCCACAGCCAATCAACTTCGGGAACATTCAACGGCTCACACAGGGGGCAGGAATGAATCATGGCGGCCGTTTCGTGGTCACCGGGAGCGATCCGACACGGCCAGCTGAGCCGGCAAGAGCCCTCACCTGGCTTGTCGAAAGGCGGAAGCGAGAACTTGGGACAACTGGTATGTGCAGCGTTTGCTTCACTTAACAGCTGTTGAACCGTAGTTACTGTGCTAAGCTAACGATAGCGCAGCATTGTCAGCACAATATTTAGCACGGTCTCGGCCACTTGATTGCGACATTGAAACTTATTTTTTGGCAGGCGAGTATTGCTGCAAAGAATAAAGTTGCTGCTGGTGAAAATATTGGCTCTGTCACATGCCAGAAAAGTGAAAGTTCTCAGCAATGCTCTTCTTTCCGGGATCTACCGTAAAGTGCACAGCAAGCTTGATCCACTCCCCTCTTCCTCTCCTGACCGGGCCGCAGTGATCAAAAGGTTGGGGACCATTGATGTAGACAGCTGCCATCACCATTTGGCAATTCAGCAAAGCCAGTTGTTACAGCTCATAATAAAACGATCGTCTGTATGGAAAGTTCTTTATCAATCTGGATTGCCGACTGCCGGAAGAAGAGCTTTGTGAACCCCTTTCCTTTGAAGTCTTGCGCAGCTGTGGTCATATTAGTAGCGGCCCGGACATTGAATTAAAGTCTAATCTGTACATGATCAAAGTTGATTACAATGGAGAGGTAAACATTTGAAATACGATTTTATTACAAAAGAAATCAAGATAAGACATTCCCAACGGTGTCTGCTTCTCTGTCTCTGCCTCCTGCCTGTGTGTTCCACCCCAACTCCCGTTCCGTTTGTGTCAGTCATGAAGTGCCCCCACAGCAAAAGGCACACACACATTGTCGGGGCAGAGAGAGACCACAGTAAGGAGCAGACCCATTGGAAATGTTTTACCTAGATTTCTTTGATGATAAAATGGTATTTCATGTGTAAACTCTCCGTTGTACTAATCTTTGTACTGATCATGTATAGATCAGACTTTAATCCAATGTCAGGACCACTGCTAATATGACTGCAGCTGCGCGAGACTTCAAAGGAAAGGGGGAACAGTTCACTTACTGTGCAGTGTATAAGTTTTAATAATTTAAGGTTTAAGTAAATATGTGTATTGCAGTAATATTTGTCATAAATAATATGTATAGCATGAAGACTTATCACGTTTAAAAATGTTTTAAAATATATATACAGTCGGCCCCCGGCTTACGAGCACCCTGATTTACGAACAATTCGCCTTACGAGCGTGGATCAGGGAGATTTTTGTCCTCCGCTTACGAACAAACCTCTCACCTTACGAGCAATTCGACATGCCGGCCATTGAGTATGTAGAAATGTTCTCGTTTAATTGCGTCCATAAAATCAACAGTAGCGACATTATCAATCATCAGTAGATACTTGTGGCAGTAACGTGAACGCTATTGGTCTTACAACGTCACACTGACTGTCCCACTCACGGTGTCTAAATATATTACCATTTAAGTGTAGTGTTTGTACAGCTAAAGGGAAAAACAGCTGACATGAAATTAAATGTGCCGATTGCAGGACAAAGAATTGTCATTGGTTTAAATGTGTGTTTTTTTTTAAATTAATTGTCAATACATTCCAACCGTTTAAAAAAAAAAGTGCGAATAATTATCAGTCAGTCACGGAGATGCGAATATGCTATTGGTCGATTAAGGTCACCCGGTCTCACTCACGGAGATGCTATTGGCCGGCGTCACACGTCAATCACAGAAATGCCGATATGCTATTGGCCGAACGGAAGGAGAGAAAATTAGTGAAAAACGGAATGTTGTGAAGACTTTGCAAACTTTATCTGTTAGACATAGCTTCTAAAATTACTAGCAGCGGTAAAGAAAGAAATAAGAGGATGATGTTTTAGTATCTGCGTGATTTGCACCCTGACTGAAAGAGTTACTGTAACACTGTAAGACCAATAGCATATCTATCGCCGTGTTAACTTTAAGCGTTGGACTCTGCCCCCCTCTGCTTACATCCAGCTCAAGTCTCGTCGTTTCAAAGGTAAAAGCTATTTATCCATTGTATGAATTATATAATGCAAGTGTACAGCAGATTATGTCACTCAATTTTAATATATGTATACAGTGTGTCGTTTTTACCTAAGGCTTCGGCGGGCGTTGCACGCATTCACGAATTAACATGGGTTTGGATTGCCCGCTATACGAGCAATTCGAGATACGAGCGTAGCCGCTGAACGGATTAAGTTCGTAACCCGGGGGCCCACTGTATAGAGAGAGAGATTTTAATTGTTTTTTTTTTTTTTTTTAATGTGAAAAGTCACGGATTTTGGGCTATCGCGGCCAGTTCCGGAACCTATCTACTGCGATAAACGAGGGTTCACTGTATTTTAATTTTATACAGGTACTTCAATAAATACCCATATTTCAATTTAAATTTGAAGTTGGAAATAAATCCACACTTCAGACATCCACAGTTTTTTGGGTGGTTTCGTGCTTGCTGTCAATGCAACACTGCGTGTGTCTGCAAGAAACGTCTCTGTGGAAAACACTGGTGCAAACAATGGTTTGGCAGCGCTTTGAGACGGAAATTTTTAGTCAACTCATTTTCAAAGCTGAGTACCTAACTTGGTCGATTTATAGATTATTTTTCTTGTTGGTGATGTTGGATTTTTGGTTGTGAGTTAATTTGGAGGGTTTCTGTTCTTGTCTATTTGTGAGAACCTCACATGCCTCAACCTGGTGTCATGTTCCTGTTTTCTGCTCCTCTAATGTTTGCCCTCCTTAGTATGAATTTGTTCACCTGTCTACCTGCTCTTCGTGTGTCCTCCAATCAGCTTCCCCTGCCTTTCATTCCTGTCCAGCTTTTTTGTGTTTCCTGTTTAGCATGAGAGCAATTTAGTCCCGAGTTGTTTTCAGTTAGTTGGGTCAATTATCAGGGTCATTATCATTGTCTTACAATGCCTTTATATGTAAATTCCCGAGTTCACCTGCCTCCTGTTGTTGTCCCCCTGGCATTGCCCTGTGAGTTCGGTTTATTAGTTTTGAGTTTTGTTTGTTAGTTTGCATACAGTTTTGTTCTTGTTGGACTTGCCTGTTGTATTAAACCTTCATTTTCGAGCACCTTTATCTCCTGGCTTCCCTGCAGTTTTGGGTCCACCTTCCCACACCTCTCACCACCGTGCCACGCGATCATGACGCATAGTGTTCGGCAGAGTGTGTTTGGGTGTGTGTGTGTGTGTGTGTGTGCGTCCGCATGCATACGTATGTGTATATGTGAGAGAGAGATATTCCCCCTGTAATTCCCCTATAATTTTTACATTACAGAGACAATTCTTTTGACAGAGGCACATTTGAATGCACCAGATTTTCAAACAAAATTGGCTTTTAAACAATTGTGGTCAATAAAAAATTCTTTCCTTGTGACTCAGTGACAAATGGCCTGCAGACTGGTAACCATCTTGTTTGAGGAACCCTCAACTAGAGGATGATGCAGATATTTACTATTTTAGCATTTTTTATTGTGTGTGGAGTGTGTTTTTTTTCTCACTTTATAATGACTTGCAAAACACAGAAATAAGAAAAATCAGAACCTGGGTTTTGGAAATTGCCCCATTGTTTATTCTTCCACTTGGAACAATTATGCACAATGTTGCATTTTTTTGTCTTTATGCTGTTAACCTCAGGCTGTTTTTAATTTTTTTGCTTCAAATTATATTGCTGATTCATTCTGCACATTGGCTATATGTGTAGACTTGTGTGGCCTAGAGATGTTAAAAGAGCAGTTCAAGGCATTCTATTGCCAGTGATTCATTTTATGTTGGAGAACAAGTCAAATTGTAACGTTTCTTTGAAATGCTTGGCTGCTGAAGCCGTTGTCAGAGAAATCTCAGAAAAGAAGACTAGGACAAGCCTAGCTGCTTAAACAGCAAAAAGAGTAACTCAGACCAGCCAAGATTGACTTTTCTATGCCGGGCATAGGGAAAAAAGCTTGGGCAAATGAACTTGTGGGTCTTCCAACGCTAGTTTCACCGCCCAGCCGTCCCCCCCTGGCTTTTATTGAGCAAAAGCATAGCAGATTACAAGACACAACAAGAGAGCCAGCCGGGCGCCACGGCAGCTGGGCCAAGGTCCCGGCTCACACTTTCATGAGTCAACAGCTCTATGTAAGGACAGGGTCAAGATGAACTAGGATTGCATAAATGGGTAACAATGAAATAAGCTCATAATGATAACAACCTAATATATGATTCCCTTCACAGCCGTGTTTCTTCCAAGTACATGTCACTCACTTCTACTTGTCACGGTACATGAGGATATTGCTTGCTTCCCCTCCATATATATATATATATATATATATATATATATATATATATATATATATATATATATATACACACACACACACACACACACACACAGTGGGCTCCCGTGTTACAAACTTAATCCGTTCAGCGGCTATGCTCGTAACTCGAATTGCTCGTATGACGGGCAATCCAAACCTATGTTAATTAGTGAATGCGTGCAAAACGTGCAAAAACCTTAGGTAAAAACATTACGACCTAATACACATATTAAAAATTAGTAACATAATCTACTGTATAGTTAAATTAAATAACATAAATATACAAAGGAAAAATGACATTTACCTTTGGGGCGACATGACTTGAGCTGGGTGGAGGCGGAGGGGAGCAGAGATGAACCCGCAGAATTTATTTAATTATTTTCTTAAACTAGAACTTTTCTCAAATGAGAACATATCACCGGCGATTTCCTTTTCTTTAATCCATAATAGAAGAAGCCTCTCCATTTTGTTGTTGACCGAGGTCCGTCCCCTGGCAAGGAAATTCTTGCCCTTAGAAGATTGCCGAGCGGTTATGGCCATACTCACAAGCAGAGTTAACTATGCGTGCGCCTCCTTCGTATTTTCTTATTATCTCCTGCTTCGTTTCTATTGTCATCATCCTCTTACTTCTTCCTTTACCACCACCAGCAATTTTAGAAGCCATGTCTTATAGATCAAGTTTTTTTAAAAAATCTTTTTATTCAAACATTTCGAAAAACAATGGTGTCTGAAATACAGCCTGTAACAAAGCCTTATACATGCACATTCGATAAACGAGTAAACGTACTTAAGGAGTGCAATACCAGGTATTGCATGAGAAAAAAACATTTGGTAAACTGGCATCTTCAGCAACCATCTTAACACCAAACATCCATTCATTCCACTCCATGCACTCAGACGTAACATGAAACAACCAAAAACACACAGTGTATCAACAAGTACGACTGTAGCCAAAGGATTAATTAAGAAAAATAAATAAATAAATAAAATATATAAAATAAAAAAGGGGGGGAAGGGGAGGGGGGGCATCTACTCGCTGTCTGGGCAAATCACGACATTTTCCAAATAATCGTAGAAGGGTTTCCATGTCTCACTGAAGGAAGAACTTGCGCCAGAGAGTGAAAACCTCATCTTTTCCCACTTGATGTGGGTCAGAACCTCTCGAAGCCAGCTGTTGTGCGTCGGAGGGAGAGTGTGCTTCCACTTAAATAAAATTAGGCGCCTCGCCAGCAAAGTGGTAAAGGCCAGTACGCGCCGCTTAGCGACTGGCAGGTCAGGTACTGAGGGGGGGGGACTACCAAAAAGTGCAGTGCATGGGTCCAAGTGTAGGTCGACTCCGAGTACCACTGATAAAGTACGGAATATCTGATGCCAAAAGCTAGTAAGTGCAAGGCAGGAAAAAAACATATGAGTATGGTTAGCCGGCAATTGGTCACATCTATTGCAACTATTGCTAACCCCAGGGTAAATTTTGGCAAGCCTCTCATTTGTGTAATGCACCCTGAAAAGAATCTTGCTTTGAATTAGACCATGCCTTGCGCAGACCGAGGAAGAATGTACAAGTTTGCAGATTATTGCCCATTGTTCGGCTAACAACGGCACACCCAGCTCCTCCTCCCATCTCTGTTTTATAAGCTCTAATGATTGAGGGCTAGAGGATCCCATTAAATTATAGATTATGGAAATTGCTCGCCTGGTCAACCAAGGATTCAGGCGGTTTGTTGGGAAAATTAGAATAGGCGGATCGAACGAAATGCCTGATCTGTAAAAAACGAAAAAAGTGAGATTGGGGGAGTTGAAACCGGGCGGATAACTCCTCAAAGTTGGCAAAGTGGTCATTTATATAGGGATCCCGGATCTGCACCATGCCCTTGCTTCGCCAGTTGGCAAAGGTAAGGTCAGAACTGGCCGGAGTTAATAGGTGTTTCTAGACAATCGGGACGAGAGTTGATGGTTCAATCAGGCCATAATTTTTACGAAATTGTGTCCAAATTCTCAGCGAGCTGAGGACAACCTTGTTCTGAGAGATGACGTTCACTTTGAGTGGCAATCGTGTGGTAAGAAGGGAATGTAGGGGAAGCCTCAAAGACCTCAACTCAATTTCGGTCCAGGAAGGACGTGTGTTGAGACCTCCGTCCAACCAGTGGATAAGTTTCACTATATTGCATGCCCAGTAATATTGAATAAAATTAGGTAGCGCGAGACCACCTTGACATTTTGGTAGTTGTAGCAAAGCCTTTTTGATGCGAGGGGGGTTGGCTGACCACAAAAATGATGAGATCAAACAATCTAGCTGACAGAAAAAACGTTTTCTTATAAAGACGGGGATGTGTTGAAACAGATAAAGAAACTTAGGGAGCACCACCATTTTGACAAGGTTGACTCTGCCCGACAAAGAGAGAGGAAGAGCCGACCAGCAGGCCAAGTCCTGCTTACATTTCTCCACTAAAGGACGGAAATTCGCCTCAAAAAGGTTATTAAAGGCTGAGGTGATGAACACGCCTAAATAACGAAACCCACGTGGCGTAATCTTGAATGGGAGGGCAGCTAAAGATGTCTTAGACAGATGGCTGAGCGGAAGCAGTTCGCTTTTACTATAATTCAGTTTGTAACCTGAAAATTTGCCAAAATAAGTCAATATGTCTATGACAATGGGGACCAACGTAGAGGGGTTTGACAGATAAAGCAGCAAATCGTCAGCGTAAAGGGACAGCTTATGAGTGATGCCGCATCTTGAGATACCCTTGATCCTTTCCTCGGATCGAAGCCAAATGGCCAATGGTTCTACAGCCAAGGCAAATAGGAGGGGGGAAAGAGGGCAACCCTGCCTGGTACCCCGATGCAGAGTGAAGGTGGGAGAGCTGACATGATATGTGATGATACGTGTGGTTGGGGACTCATAAAGCAGCCATATCCATGAAATGAACTCTGTGCCAAAGCTGAATTTTTCCAGAACATAAAACAGGTACTGCCACTCAACCCTGTCAAACGCCTTCTCCGCATCCAAGGAGACCACTACCTCGGGCGGGCCAGATCCGGTGGAACCGACGATATTAAGAAGCCGTCTTGTATTGTACGAAGAACTCCATCCAGCCATAAAACCTGTCTGATCAGCTGAAATCAGCGTGGGCAATGCCTGTTGTGATCTCATCGCCAGAACTTTGGCCAGGATCTTTTGGTCAACGTTTAAAAGACTAATGGGTCTATAGCTACTGCATTCTAGGGGGTCTTTATCTTTCTTCAAAAGAAGAGAGATATTAGCCTCACAGAGAGTTGAAGGAAGTCTACCGGTAGAAAAAGCCTCGTTATACGTATTCACCAGATGTGGAGCCACAGAATCCACGAACATCTTATAGAATTCCACCCCAAAGCCATCAGGACCTGAGGATTTACCTGTCTGCAGCTGCCTAATTGCTTCACGCACCTCCATCAGCGTGATAGGAGCGCCTATCTTTCCAGCCAAATCAGCGTCAACTTTTGGGAAAGCAAGCTTTTCTAGAGGGTTGTGGCCCACCCAGACTCCCGGTACGCACTCTGATTTATAAAGGTTTCAGTAGAAACCGAAGAAAATGTCATTGATCAATTTAGGGTCTGCAGTGACTACTCCGGCAGATGAGCCTCGGTATTAACCTAGAAAGCGCGGTAGTTCTGGCTTGATGAGCAAGAAGTCTTCCAGCTTTGTCTCCCATCTCAAAGTAAAGTTGCCTGGTCCAGCGCTGGTCGGAGACCCATGTTGTATAGCTTCGCCATAACTTCGCGGTAGGCCATGCGTTGCTCCAGGGCGTCGGCCGAATAGTCCTCGTAGATGCGAATCGGCGAGTCGCGAAATTTCAGTTCATTCTTACGCCTGCGAGCCTCCCGAATGATCAACTCCTTCGTCTGATGTCGGTGAAAACACACAATCACCGGCCTGGGCTTGTCTCTGAGTGAAGGCTTGGCGACGAGGCTGCGGTGGGCCCGATCCAGCTCGGGCGGAGACGGCAACAGTTGCTCGCCGAATATCTCCACCAGAGCCTCCGAAAAAAAAAGATGTAGGCGGAGGGCCCTCCATTGACTCCGGGACGCCGATAATTCGCAGGTTGTTTCGCCGGCTTCGCCCCTCCAAGTCCGCGTTTTTCGCTTTTAGTTTAGCATACGCATCCGTTAGCATGGAACACGTGGCCTCCAAGCCACGAATGCGTTCATCGGACAAGTTGAGCCCGGACTCCAGGGACACAAGTCGTTCGCCGTAGCCAGCAACTACCGACTGCAAAGAATCCAGCTTGGTCTCCATAGCAGTGAACGCAGTCTTGAATTCCGCCGACATTGCCGCTGTTATAGACTTCCTGTGTTCCTCCAACAGGCTGGTAAGAGATTGCATGCTTAATTGGTTAGCGTAAGAGGGGGACAAAAAAACGCCGCGATCCACGTTCGTAAGATGAAAAATTCGTAAAACGGGGTTCATAAACCGGGGGCGCACTGTGTGTGTGTGTGTATGTATATATATATATATATATATATATATATATATATATATATATATATATATATATATATATATCTCGGTTGGGATTGTAAAGCGAATTCGCCTATTATTCGCGAATTAGCTAATGTGTGTAAAACCCCAGGTAAAAACATAAAAATTATATATACATATTAAAAATTGGTGTCAATCAATAGTATAGTGAGTGCTACTTATATACATGCATACAATTAAATTACATCAAAAATATAAAGGATTTATTTACCTTTGAGCGACTTGTCATATTCCATTGTGAGGGTATCCTAGCCTAGGCTGGGCTTCTCTCTTTAACTTCACGAGCAATCTTTGGACCCATGGCTAACCAATTAAAGTTTGAATTAAGCATGAAAATGCACTATAAATTCGTTTTAGTAAACACTCACAGGAGAACAAAGCTTTAACGTTCCGCCACGCCGACCAAAAGCTGCTGGCATCTTAGTGTTTACGCGATGACGACCAAAAGAATACCTGCAATGTAGTGAGGTAATCAGTGATGGGTGTATATACATATGAGCGCGGAGTAACTACCAGACAGAAAAACATCACGATCTTCGTCGCAAAGTGAAAAAAACTCAGCGGTTGGGATCGTAACGCGAATTCACCATATGGCGGCCAATCCAAACCTATGTTAATTAACTAATGCATGTAAAACCCCAGGTAAAAGCATCAAAATTGTATGAACATATTTAATATTTGTATCCAAATAATATAGGAAGTGGTACTTGTATAAAATATGCATGTGTACAATTAAATAACATAAACTAGAGCTGCAAGCAGCTATAAAGGGCCCTCACAGACCTGTGCACGTTGAGGTATGAACAGGTCGGGGTATGAACAAGTAGTATGAACGATGAAAAATTAGTTTTAGACGGCTTCAGTGTAGGACTCTTATCAAATTTGTAAAATTTAGAGAAGGTGGGATAATATGGGTTGTGTTACTGCAGCTTTTATTGTTACAGTTGTGTGACTTTCAATGCCGTATAGGCCACCCCCATTGTCGAAACATTGTACTATTTTGTGGAGGGCATTAGGCATGGCCAATGGCTTTTCAGACAACATTTAAGGGATATCACTTCAAGGGGCTCAGCAGAGTACATAAAAACGTTAAGGAATTGCTATATTTTTGCTGCCACTAGGTGGCGCTCTTATTTCGATAAAAATAGGCTTGTAGGTGTGTTTCACATTGGACTCCCATCCCATATATGACGTTTATGAAAATATCAGATCATGTAGTCCAATTACAGCAACTTTTACCGTTTTGGCGAGACATCGGACTTTGAGTTGGCACAGAGGCCAACGCCCTCTATTGAAAAGTCATAAAAGTTAAGAACCTTCATGTTCCAATGTCTCAAAGCTTTTCTGACCATTTTTTAGTTCATTTAGTCAAACAGGCATTGCACAGTACATAAAAGTGTAAAAAATGACATTTTTGTCTGCCACTAAGTGGCGCTGTACATGATTTGGAATTTTATCACATAGCTGTATTAGGGCATGACCTTTAAAGTCCCTGCAAAGTTTCAGATGGTTTGAAGCTGTTACACGTGAGTTATTAAGGTTTTTGTCACTCGTGGCGAAGGAAATATTAAACATAATTTGAAGCTCCACCCCCATCTTAATTGGACTATGTGTGCCCGTTAGTCGGATAATGATCCATGCCAAAGTTGAAGGTCATGGGGTGAACCGTTTAAGAGAAAAAGGCACTAGTTTGAGACCAGCTAATGTCAAAGTACAGGGCAAAATAGCACATTATAAAAATTAACAATAATTTTCTGTAAATCCTAGCCCATCACTTCTATTGACTTTTTTGTAGGTCTTACAGTCCTACATATGCCTAAAGAAATTCATAACTGTACGTCAAACCAAACAAGATTGACTGTAATCTTTCTACTAATGACATTTTTTGCAGCCACTAGGTGGCGCTAGCTTTAAACTGGAATACATGTTTGTCGATGTCTTCAGGAATAGATTTTCATCCAATGTGTGAAATTGTGAAAAGATCAGATCATCTGGGTCAAATTACAGCAGCTTTTACTGGTCCGATAAAGCTTCGGAATGAAAATGGCCGTATAGGCCACGCCCATTATCGAAACTTCGTAAAATTTGGTGGTCAGCAGGGCTGTCTAGAGGCTTGTCAGACTTAATTTCAGCGATATTGATTTAAAGGGCTCAGCTAAACACATAAAAACGTTTAAAAAATGCTCTATTTTTGGCTGCCACTAAGTGGCGCTCGCACTATGACAAAAAATACGTTGATAGGTGTATTCCGCATTGGAAACCCATCAAATATATGAAGTTTAGAAAAGATAAGACCATCTGGGTCCAAATACAGCAACTTTGTTCGTTTTGGCGAGACATCAGACTGACATTCTTGTTTGCCACTAGGTGGCCTTATAATCAATTGAAGATTTTTTTTTAAACACATGTGTTAAGGGCTTGAGTCTTCATGTGTCTGTGAAGTTTCAGATTTTTTCAAGCTTGTAAAGCTGAGTTATAAAGGTGTTTGTGTCACATGTGGCGACGTAAACATCAAAGGTTTTATATGAAGCCCCGCCCCCAACATATTTGATGGCGGATTGTCACAAAAATTTGAACAATTGTGCCTCCTAGTCTGATAAAACACCACAGCAAATTTGATGTTGATTGGGGTCAAGCGTTTGGGAGAAAAAAGGAGCAGTTCGGGCACTGCAAACGAGCAAAAACGGGCCAAAAGTGCACATTAAAAAAATCATAACTCTCTTTCTGTACATCTGAGCATATGGCTCGCGCTGACTTTTTTGTAGGTCTCGAGGTCCTACATAAGGCTACAAATTTTTGTAGCTCTAGGTCAAACGGGCCGGGAGTGAGAGGCTTTTTTCCACTCATAAAGCCATTTTGGGGCCAATTACAGCCACTTTTTTCATTTTGGCGAGTCATCTGACTTTGAGGTGGCGTGCAGACCACGCCTATTATCGAAAAGTCGTAAAATTTAAAAACCTTAATATTCCATGTCTTAATGGTGTTGACCAATTTTAGTTATTTTACTCAAACAGACTGAGCACAATACATGAAAGTGTAAAAAATGACATTTTAATCAACCACTAGGCGGCGCTAATAGGTATTTAAAAAAACTTTTTTTAAAGGTGTTAAAGACATAAGTCTCCATTTGTCTATGAAGTTTTAGATTTTTTTAAGCTTGTACATCAAAGTTATTAAGGTTTATGTCACTCTTGGCGAAGGAAAAATTGAACACATAATTTGAAGCCACGCCCCTATCATATATGTCAGCAGATCTGCACCAAATTTTGCCCAGTTGTGCCCCTATGTCTGATTATAGACCACAGCAAATTTGAAGGCGATTGGGTAAAGCGTTTAGGAGAAACAAGGAGCAGTTTGGGACATGCAAACGTGCAAAAATAGGCCACAAATGCACATTCAAAAATTCATAACTCTTTTTCTGTACATCTGCGCACATGGCTCGCGCTGACTTTTTTGTACGTCTCAAGATCCTACTTATGCCTAAAAATTTTCGTAGCTCTCGGTCAAACGGGCCGGGACCAGCTGCACTTTTTCGACCTTAGGTGGCGCTGCAGAGCCATTTTTTTGCAATATTTTAGTAAACACTAAAATATCAAAATTTTCACCAGGAAATAAAAATTATATAAAGGATTTTTTTACCTTCAAATTGACATAAGAGCTTGTTATATCCATATTCCCTAGTGAGCGTAGCCTAGCCTAGCTTAACCGTCTTCGTATTTCTTGATTATCTCCAGCTCGTTGCTGCCTTGGTTAAACAATCTAAGTTTGCAAATCCATGCTTTGCAAACAAATTCCCGGCAGAACTATTTGCCAGGGTTAGCGCCGCTGGTAGCCCAGCCAAGTCCAGCTCACGCCCCTGTTAGTGAGTCCTCGGAGGGTGTGCTGGAGAGTGCTCCCTCTGGGGACTCGTTCTCGTTCTCCTTCTCCTGGGGGACTTCAATGCTCACGTGGGCAATGACAGTGAGACCTGGAGGGGCGTGATTGGGAGGAACGCCCCCCACCCCCCCATCTCAACCCGAGTGGTTCTTTGTTATTGGATTTTGAAACGAGTTAGGTGGATCAATAGCTGACCAGCATTGTAGTTACGCGTCGCATGGAGGCATTGACGGCAACTGAAAATAAGTGCAATTACCTAAAAACGCCTGCAGATGGAGACAAAACAACACAAATACAGCCAACCCCCTAGGGTCATGACAGTTCTTTTTATCGCAAAACAGGGAAAATACCATAAAGATGGGATGACAGTATTCCACATCGCAACATGAAAAAAAAAACCTAAGCCAGAGACGCTGTAACACGGGGGTCCACTGTACTTATTTTTAGTAAAAATACATTTTAAATGACATTCATTATCATTCTTATATTTATTGTAGTTTATTATAGTGATAATGATGTCAGGTTCTGTTAGGACAGCAGAGAAAACCTTGCTGGCCTCATATAACCTGAAATTATAACTATAATAAACTATACTAAAATACAACTTAAAATATAAAATATAACTTAAAAATACTATAATGGTTAATTTCATTTAAAATTCATTTTTACTATATATATATATATATGTATTTTTTATATGTAAAATTATTTTCCATATTTTGTTTTTTTGTGTGATTTCATATGATTACACTCCTAAGTGCTGCAGTTTTCGTGTAGTTTTTAGGCAATAAAATTTAGCTAACAAGTGTTGCCAGGCAGACTTCATGTCTGTGCAAGCTTATGTGCAGTGTGCAATGACATATTGTGTACAGCCCCATATTTTTGTTAGACGGCGGAATTCATGCCCCTCCATGAGCCGTCACCTTAACGTGTTGGAGGGGTTAATCAATTCAAGTTAACTTAGGACCCAGTGATCCTAGGAGCTAAGTTGTTGGGGGCTTTATGCCCCTGGTAGGGTCACCCATGGCAAACAGGTGCTAGGTGAGGTTCCAGACTAAACACTGGCTCAGAAGACCCCATATGAGAAAAAAATTAATGGGCTCACGTTTCCCTCGCCCGGACGCAGGTCACCGGGGCCCCCCTCTGGCCTGGAGGTGGGGCTCGTTGGCGAGCGCCTAGTGGCCGGGCCTGCACCCATGGGGCCCGGCCAGGCTCAGCCCAAAGAGACGACGTGGGTCCCCCCTCACATGGGCTCGCCACCTATTATAGGGGTCGGGTGCAAAGAGAGCTGGGCGCCGGCCAAAGGCGAGGACCTTGGCGCACCGATCCCCGCTACAGAAGCTAGCTCTTGGGACATGGAATGTCACCTCTCTGGCGGGGAAGGAGCCTGACCTGGTGTGCGAGGCAGAGAAGTTCCGACTAGATCACGTGTCAAACTCAAGGCCCGGGGGCCAAATCCGGCCCGCCACGTCATTTTATGTGGCCCGCGAAAGCAAATCATGTAAGTTTCCATGACCCTTGCTAAACTCTAGCTTGTCGTGTATAATGAAAAATAAAGTTGAGATTTTTTTGTTTGTTCTGTTACAGTAATAAAAAAGATAAATGAACAAACTAGAATGCTTTACCTCTGATTTCAAAACAACTAAGCCACCAATGTGTTGTGTACAATAATAATACTATGAGATCATTTAAAATCGACTTGGTTTCCTCAACATATAGGCCCAATAAAGGAAGTTCTCACTACAAAATGGCCCACGACAAAAATGAGTTTGACACCCCTGGACTAGATATAGTCAGACTCACCTCCACACACAGTTTCCACACCTCCACACACAGAGGGGTTGGACTCTCTTCCACTCTAGAGTTGCCTGCAGTGAGAGGCGCAGAGCTTGTGTGGGCATTCTTGTTGCCCCCCAGCTCAGCGCCTGTACATTGGGGTTTACCCCAGTGGACGAGAGTGTCCTGACTCTTGTTTGTGCCTATGCACCAAACAGCAGTTCAGAGTACCCACCCTTTTTGGAGTCCTTGGAGGGTGTGCTGGAGAGTGCTCCCTCTAGGGACTGGTTCTCGTTCTCCTTCTGCTGGGGGACTTCAATGCTCACGTGGGCAATGACAGTGAGACCTGGAGGGGTGTGATTGGGAGGAACGGCCCCCCCGATCTGAACCAGATTGGTGCTTTGTTATTGGACTTTTGTGCTAGTCATGGATTGTCCATAACAGACACCATGTTCAAACATAGGGGTGCCCATATGTGCACTTGGCACACCCTAGGCCGCAGTTCGATGATCGACTTTGTGGTTGTATCATTGGATTTGCGGCCGCATGTTTTGGACACTCGGGGGAAGAGAGGGCGGCGCTGTCAACTGATCGCCACCTGGTGGTGTGTTGGCTCCGATGATGGGGGAGGATGCCAGCGAGACCTTGCAGACCCAAACGTATTGTGAGGGTCTGCTGGGAACTTCTGGGAACTCAGAAGGAGTTTCAACTCCCACCTCCAGCAGAATTTCTCCCACATCCCGGGGGAGGCGGGGGATATTGAGTCCGAGTGGACCATGTTTCGCGCCTCCATTGTCGAGGCGGCTGATCAGAGTTGTGGCTGTAAGGTGGTCGGTGCCTGTCGTGGCGGCAATCCCCACGGGATGCCGTCAAGCTGAAGAAAGAGTCCTATCGGGCCTTTTTGCCCTGTGGGACTCCAGAGGCAGCTGACAGGTACCGGCTGGCCAAGTGGAGTGCTGCTTCAGCGGTCGCCAGGGCAAAAACTCTGTTGTGGGAGGAATTCGGTGAGGCCATGGAAAGCGACTTCCGGACGGTTTCGAAAAATTATGGGTCCACCATCCGACGTCTCAGAGGGGGGAAGCAGTGCACCATTGACACTGTGTACAGGGGAGATGGGGCACTGCTGACCTCAGTGCCCGGTGGGCATAATACTTCGAAGGCCTCCTCAATCCCATCGTCTTCCTCTGGGGAAGCAGAGTCTACAGGCATCGAGGTGCGCTCTCCCATCTCTGGGGCTGATGTCACTGAGGTGGTCAAAAAACTCCTTGGGGGTGGATGAGATCCGTCCGGAGTTCCTGAAGGCTCTGGATGCTGTAGGGCTGTCTTGGCTGACACGCCTCTGCAACATCGCGTGGACATCGGGGACAGTGCCCCTGGATTGGCAGACTGGGGTGGTGGTCCCCCTTAATAAGAAGGAGGAGGACCGGAGGGTGTGTTCGAACTACAGAGGCATCACCCTTCTCAGCCTCCCCGGTAAGGTCTATTCAGGGGTGGAGGAGAGGAGGGTCCGTTGGGAAGGCGAGTCTCAGATTCAGGAGGAGCAGTGTGGTTTTCGTCCTGGCAGTGGAACAGTTAACCAACTCTACACCCTTGGCAGGGTCCTCGAGGGTGCATGGGAGTTCGCCCAACCAGTCTAGATGTGCTTTGTGGACTTGGGGAAGTCATTCGACCGTGTCCCTCAGGGATCTCTGCGGGGGGTGCTTCAGGAGTATGGGGTACCGGACGCCCTGATACGGGCTGTTCGGTCCCTGTATGGTCGATGTCAGAGCTTAGTCCGCATTTCCGGCAGTAAGTCGAATTCGTTTCCAGTGAGGGTTGGGCTCCGCCAAGGCAGCCCTTTGTCACAGATTCTGTTCATTACCTTTATGGACAGAATATCTAGGTGCAGCCGTCGCGTTGAGGGGGTCCGGTTTTGGAGCCTCAGCATTGCATCTTTGCTTTTTGTGGATGATGGGATGCTGTTGGCTTCTTCAGGCCTCTCACTGGAGCGATTCGCAGCAGAGTGTGAAGTGGCTGGGATGAAGATCAGCACCTCCAAATCTGAGACCATGGTCCTCAGTCAGAAAAGGGTGGAATGCCCTCTCCGGGTCGGAGATGAGGTCCTGTCCCAAGTGGAGGAGTTCAAGTATCTTGGGTTCTTGTTCACGAGTGAGGGTAGGATGGAGCATGAGATCGACAGACTGATCGGTCCGGCGTCTGCTGTCATGCAGGCTCTGCACTGGTCCATCGTGGTGAAGAAAGAGCTGAGCCGAAAGGCTAAGCTCTCTGTTTACCACTCGATCTACATTCCTGCGCTCACCTATGGCCACGAGCTGTGGGCCGTGACCGAAAGAACAAGATCCCGGATACAAGCGGCCGAAATAAGTTTCCTCCATCATCCGGGAGGGGCTCAGCATCGAGCCACTGCTCCTCCGCGTTGAGAGGAGCCAGCTGAGGTAGTTCGGGCATCTGGTTAGGATGCCCCCCGGACGCCTCCCCGGCGAGGTGTTTCGGGCATGTCCCACTAGAAGGAGGCCTCGGGGACGACCCAGGACACGCTGGAGAGACTAGGTCTCTCGGCTGGCCTGGGAGCGCCTGGGGATCCTTCCGGAAGAGCTGGATGAAGTGGCCGGGGGGAGGGAAGTCTGGGCCTCCTTGTTCATGCTGCTGCCCCAGCGACCTGACCCCGGAAGACAGCGGTGGAAGATGGATGGATGGCGAAATTCATGATCGTGAAGTGTCGCCCCTTCTACTTGCCAAGGGAGATAAGTTCAATCCTGCCGATTGCTACCTATATCCCCCCAACTAACAACAGCAACAGAAGCGCGGCGCTGAACAAACTGTACCAGGCTGTCAGTGAACACCAAACAGCACAACCAGACGGTTTCATCATCCTCGCTGGAGATTTCAACCATGCTGATCTCAAAACTGTTCTTCCCACGTTTCATCAACAAATCCATTTTGAAACAAGAGGACGTAACATTTTGGGCTGTGTTTACACTCAGCACAAAAAAAGTGTACAAAGCCACCCCCTCCTCTACATTGGTGCCTCTGACCACCTCACTATTAAGCAAATGCCTGCATACAGACCAAGAGTGAAAGTCATTAAACCTGCACTGAAAGAAGTAAGAATGTGGCCACAGGAGGCGACCTCAGCCCTACAGGACTGCTTTGAGTCAACAGACTGGGAAATTTTTAAGGAAGCGGCCGCCTACAACGGCATCACAGAAATTGAGGATTACACAGACACGGTGACCTCCTACATCACCAAATGCATGGACGACGTGACCCACATCAAGAGGATCACCAAACGGGCCAACCAGAAGCCATGGCTAACAGAAGACGTCCACAATGCCTTCAAAGCTGGGGATAAATCAGACTTGAGAATATCGAGAGCCAACCTGTCCCTTGGCATCAGGAAAGCCAAACAAGAATACATAAATAAGATGACCTCCCACTTCTAGGACAGCAAGAATGCACACAGTCTATGGCAGGGCATTCAGGCTATCACAGATTACAAACCTGCACTACAAAGCTGTGAGAGCAACATCACTCTGCTCAACAGCCTAAACAGTTTCTTTGCACGCTTTGAGAAACAGAACAGCACCCGCCCACAGAAAACACCACCACCTTCGCACGACCAGCCTCTGTGCCTGTCTGCTGCCAGCGTGAGGAGGACACTCTCCGCCACCAACACCCGGAAAGCAGCAGGTCCAGACAACATCCCTGACAGGGTGCTGAAAGACTGTGCAGAGGAGCTGAAAGATGTTTTTACAGACATCTTTAACACCTCCCTGAGGCAAGACGTTGTGCCATCAGGCTTCAAAGCTGCCACCATCATACCTGTGCCAAAGAAATCCTCCCCATCCTGCATCAATGGCTATCGTCTGTTGGCACTGACACACATCATCATGAAGTGCTTTGAACGACTAGTCCTGTCACACATAAAATCCATCCTGCCCCCCAGCCTGGACCCGTACCAGTTCGCTTACACGGCAAAGCGATCCACAGATGATGCCTGCTCTGCCCTCCACCAGGTACTCACCCACCTGGACAAGAAAGAGTCATATGTGAGAAGGCTGTTCATAGACTTCAGCTCAGCGTTCAACACCATAATACCACAACAACTCACCTGCAAACTGGACAAACTGGGCCTCAGCACCTCACTCTGCAACGGGCTGCTGGATTTCCTCAGCCAGAGGCCTCAGGTGGTGCGTGTTGGCAACAACATCTCAGGCAGGATCACTCTGAGCACGGGCTCCCCACAAGGCTGTGTGCTCAGCTCCACCCTATTGACACACGACTGCACAGCAACCCACAGCTCCAACCACCTCGTGAAGTTTGCTAACGACACAACACTGGTGGGCCTCATCTCCAACGGCGACGAGACCCACTACAGGAAAGAAGTGGAGCTTCTGACCAGATGGTGCAAAGACAACAACCTCCTGCTAAACATCAGCAAGACCAAAGAGATGGTTGTCAGCTTCCAGAGAGGCCACACCCAACACCCCCGACTGACCATCGACGGTGCTGCAGTGGAGAGGGTGAGCAGCACCAAGTTCCTGGGGGTGCACATCAGTGATGACCTCTCCTGGACCTCCAACACTGCATCTCTGACCAAGAAAGCACAGCGGCGTCTCTACTTCCTGTGCAAACTGAAGCGGGCAAGTGCGGTGCCACCCATCATGACCACATCCACAGAGGAACTATCCAAAGCATCCTCACCAGCTGCATCACCGTGTGGGGCGGGAGCTGCATTGACTATAACAGGAAGGCTCTACAACTCATCATGAGAACAGCTGAGAGGATTATTGGTGCTCCACTTCCCTCCCTGCAAGACCTACACCACCTACCTCAGCCGCAAAGCTATCACAAATGTCACCGATACAAGCCACCCTGCACAGTCTGTTCAGCCTCCTGCCCTCCGGAAAGAGGTACAGGAGCCTCTGTTCCCGCACCACCAGACTAAAAGAAATGAACAATATGAACAATAACGTAGCCCTAAAGGGACAGTGTGTAAGGTTTAGACCATTTTTCATTACGGACAGCAGCCTCTGTTCCCGCACCACCAGACTCAGAAACAGGTTTATCCACCAGGCTGTGAGACTGCTGAACTCTCCCTCCTTCCCATCCGTGAAACTGCTGAATTCTCTCTCCCCTCCTCCCTCCCACACTCAGCTTTATTCTGTTTATGTGTTCGTCTGTGTAGAGGTTGCACTTTTTCGTTAGTAGTTGTTAGTTGTTGCTAACCCGCTAATGTCGACTATAAATACAGTAAATTCATAGATTAAAGTTCGGCAAGTGTTTATCTGTAAGTTGACTGACTTTAACGCTGTTGTTGATTTATTATTCAACAGATACTACATGATACACCATACATGAGTCAAAATAAATGTGAAGTTCAACGTGGTGACTTGTGTACTCTTTCAGCGGTCTTGGTGCAGAGAACCAGTCCTGAGAACAAATTCTCAACAAATTAAGTAATATTAGTTATTTAATGATTATAAAATAATATTAATAATGTTAATAAGAATAATGTAATGTTAAATAATAGGAGAAAGGAAAGAAAATACGCAAAAAATACAAAAAAAAAATTGTTTACGGTTATTGCAGCTATATTGGGGCGTACATAGAAATCTAGGAACTGATACTCTACTTCGCGCGTTTCAGACTTCGCGGGCCGTTGACATCCCCCATTAACTGCGAAGTAGGGGGATCACTGTATACTTCTATTGCACTAGCGATTACACTTAGAACTATAACAGCTACCTCAAATGCACACAGCTGGGACAACCACAATCAGAGTTGTCTTGCTTTGTCTCATACTGTTGGATTGTCTTGTCATACGCTGCTTTTATGTCTTGTCTTGAGGTACTCTTGCCATACCTGGTTTTCGGTTTTAGGTTTTATCTTTCAGTTTTTAATTTTAGTTTGTAGTTTAGCAACACTAGGCAAAGTAGCCCCACATACTGCACGTTCCTATTGTTAAGAATCTAGTTTTAGGATTGTCTCGTCTTGTGCACCTGCACTTTGTTATTGTACATGTAAAACGCAGAGGATAGTGAGAAATGCAATTTCGATTCCTTTGTTTGTTACGCACATGTGAAGAAATTGCCAATAAATTAACTTTGACTTGAGTTTGGCAATAGCCAATTGACCCATAAAAACAACTTCAAGAAACCTCACGTAGAACATTGCGTAAGTGGATGCTCCCTGTAGGAAGGCAGTGCTAAATTGATCTTCCATGTTTAACATTGGATTAATATTGGAAATGAAAAGCAAGTCATATGAAAGTCCATGAGGAAAAAAAAGAAGAATGGATTTTGCACTGAAATAACTTCGGGACAACTGTATTGGGTGAGTTAATATGTTTTATCATCTTGTTCAATTGTCATGTTCGTTTGGGTTTGGTTGTTGTTAGTTTGTGGGATTTTGTTCATGTTTCTGTTCTACTCGTGTCTGCCTTTACTGTATGCCAGGGGTGTCCAAACTTTTTGCAAAGTGGGCCAGATTTGGTGTGTTAAAAATGTAGGGGGGCCAACCTTGGCAGGCATTCTTTACATGTAGCGGCAATTAATTTAAATATATTTCAGCGAGCCGTTCTGTGTTTAACATTTGCTTTTTTTATTTTAATTTCAGCTATCTTAAGCATGTGTTTTGGTTCATTTGAAACATGCTTATCAAAATTGAATTGACATTAAATATTGAAAATGAATATTCACTTAACTTCACTTTTTCTAAAACTAACTTTCTGTAACAGTTGAACAGAAGTAATTGTACTCTTGGGTGCAAATTACATTTGAAACATAAAAAAATATCTCACCATGGCAGTTTAATATTTATAGAATTTTTAAACAAAACAGAGAAATGAGCAAGTAATAGTCATATCAACAAGTGCAGGGCTCATTTAAAATATGAAATAAGTAACTGTAAATGTTGATTGGATTTTTAAATGGTTATTATTCTGGAGTGAAAACTTAAAAAAAAAAGCGTTTTTAGACTTATCGTAAATGAAAAATGACTTGTCCGCATGAGTGTGATGGGTGAAACTGAGATCTGGAGTGCAGCACAAAGGCCAGGTGTGGCTCTATGGCAGTAGTATGTAGGGAGGTCCCGATACCACTTTTTGCCTACCGAGTACAAGTACTGGCATTTAAGTACTTGCCGATACCGAGTACCGATACAAGTACTTAATAATACCATAAAACGGCTTTAAAATTGCAATTTCTTTAAAAAAAAAACAACAACGTTTCCTGAAGAAACATGGCACCGCTTCGACAATTTACTTTCACAACTTCAACATATTTCCAAATGCCAATACTTCTACTTCTACTCCACAATCCCTGAGGCAAATATTGTGCACATATTACATAAACATACATCTCAAAAACGTATACTGTACTTTTGTCGCGTACTTGCCGATACCGAGTGCCAATACGAGTACTTAATAATCCCATAACAACAGCTTTAAAATTGCATTTTTTTTAATTATTATTTTTCAACAATGTTTCCTGTAGAAAAAAAAAAACCTTTTAATTATATTTGGAAGATTTTAAAAAATTTCTGTTTCCGTAACCCATTTGCTTTTGCCGTGATTTGATGTGGAAGTGGAGGATGTCAACACAATTGTGGGGAGGCAGGTGACAAACCCAGAACATGAAAGGAACAAAAGGCAAGACAACATGAACTGAGAAATAAACAAAACCATAACTAACGCAACCCCAGAACATGAAAGGAACTATACAAAACTAAAACAACCCCAAAACATACCAGCATTTGCACATCTTGCCTTTTGCTAAAACATTTGTATTTATATTTGAAATGCACCTAGACTGTCATCTACCCATGACCCAAGATAAGCAGGATAGAAAATGGATGGCGGTACAATTAAATCTCTTAGTGATTAGTCTCTTGTTGATACTGCTTTGTCTCTGTGCGGTTTCTCTGAAATAAATGTCTTCATGTACATTTTAAACAACTTAATAATTTTGTAAAATCTATGACTAGAATGCTCCTTTGGTTTCTGTATTTTATTTTTACATCTTTCTCGATTATGTCTTTCAGGAACACAAGGCCAAAGTAATAGAGCTGGAGCAGCAAGTAGCAAAAGTAAAAACACGTTATTCTGTGGCACTGCGTAACCTGGAACAGATTAGTGAGCAGATCCATGCACAACGAGGCCGAGTCCATGATAGCAGGGGCCAACAAGCTACGTGTGGTGGCCGTAGCTCTCCAGTCGGTGCAGAGGCTGAGACCAGAGTTGCAGTGAGGGTTCCAATCGGTAGCTTTGTGGGAATGGGTAAAGTAGCGAGTGACTGGGTAGATGCTGAGAAAACACGGTTGTGGGTGGAGAAGCACCGACAGAATGGCTGGGGCCAGAGAGAGGAGCTGGAACCAGAGCACACTGGTTCAGACCGCATGTCCATCATCAGCCTTCAGACCATTGCTTCTGACCTGGAAAAATGTGATTCGATTGAACACCTTGGTAACTTCAGCGATGGCGGGAGCGCCTTGGTTGAGGAATGGGACTGTGATAGGAAGACTCCACTCAAGCCCGGCAATGATGTGGAAGTGACCAATAGGCCCCAGCAGGCCATAGCGGGTCAGCAGAAAGGTTCACGTAGTAAAGAGAAACAAGAGACTTTCGTCAAACAGCATCACAGAAGTATGAGTCTTTAAAGTTGTGAGAAAGCTATAGAAAGCTGCTTAATTTTCTAGAGCAACATTCAAGTTATGGCGGTGAGGATTAGAAAAAAAAAGTTGGTGAACATACTTCTACATATTTTGGCCTGTTCTATTTATTTATTGTTTCTTACTAATAGTCTATTAAAAGTAAGACTTTTTAAAAAATGTATTTGTTATGCATTGTTAGGGATGTCCCGATACCACTTTTTTGCCTAACGAGTACGAGTACTGGCATTTAAGTACTTGCCAATACCGAGTGCCAATACGAGTACTTAATAATCCCATAACAACAGCTTTACAATTGCATTTTTTTATTATTATTTTTCAACAATGTTTCCTGTAGAAACATGGCACCGCTTCGACAATTTACTTTCACAACTTCAACATATTTCCAAATGCCAATACTTCTACTTTACAGTCCCCGAGACAAATATTGTGAACATATAACATAAACATACATCTCAAAAACTTATACTTTTGTCGCGTTTGGCGTCGCGACAGCCAATCGGCTTCGGGAACGTTCAACGGGACAGTAATGAATCATGCCGGCTGCTCTGCGGTCACCCGGAGCTACACAACACGGCCAGCTGAGCTTCCAATACAAAAACGGAGCCAAGCAAGAGCACTCACCTGGCTTGTAGAATGGCGGAAGGGAGAACTTGGGACAACTGCTATATGTGCAGCGTTTGCTTCGTTTTTTAACAGCTGGACTGTTGAACCATAGTTACTGTGCTAAGCTAACGAGCATTTAGCGACTCGCACTCACAAAACAAATGGCGTCGAACGTAAACGACGCGCGTTGTTGCGCTCCATCTGATGCGGCATTAGACAAACACACACACCGTGCCCACCTGTTTGGCTGCCCATTCCCCTCCCCTTCAAAACTTCCGCTCTGAATCCAGTGCGTGTCGCACATAGCACGGCAGTCAGTTGATGACGTAGTAGTATCGGGTGCAGTGGCGACTACGAGTACATAAAATACGCTAGTAATCGGAGCGAGTACCGATACCAGTATCGGTATCGGGGAAGATCCTTTGTTATTCAATATTGAAATAGATAATGAAGGTTTAATATTACATACGGTACATGTACATGCTTGTTTATGCACAAAATTTGTAGTTTAAAATAATTACTAATACAATGTTCCAGTTTTTATTTACTTATTTATTTTCTTCTTTTTATTGAGCAGACTAAAAGAAATGAACAATAACGTAGCCCTAAAGGGACAGTGTGTAAGATTTAGACCATTTTTCATTACGGACAGCAGGAGGTGCTGCAGGTGCTGCAATTACCATTGTCCGTAGCTATAACAAATATGGCCGCCTCCGTAGAAATGCCAGCCCCATGTAATTTAATTTAATGATAACTAGACCTATGATGATATTTAAAACATACATTATCATTAAAAATACATTTGCAAGTTTTTGAAATTTTCAATCATTTAATGTATTCCTTTTTAATCAAAAACGGTTTAAGTCTTAGCGGTGGCACTGCGTAACCTGGAACAGATTAGTGAGCAGATTTGCACCTTTAAGTGCAAATGTGAACATAAACAAGTCACTTTTGTTCCAGGCTTAGTTTTCAAATGCTGTGCAATAAGAGCTGTCGCTGAGCTCTTTCCTCTGTCTAGTTTGACAAAATGCATGTATCTATTGTTAGCTGTGGTGTATGGCAAAATCTTTACTTTGCTCATTAATTCTCTGCCTTAGTCTTTTTTAATCTGCTGTTACTTTATGATCTTTGTCTTCAACTGGAAAACCAAAATGTCCCACACATTATTTGAAAGTAATCAGGGCATCTTGTATTATCATATAATCTGTATTATTATGTTTTCATAACACTTGTTTTTATATCGTGTTTTTATATATTGACTTTAAAAAATAATTGTCTAATCAAATATGTCCCATCCATCCATCCATCCATCCATCCATCCATCCATCCATCCATCCATCCATCCATCCATCCATCCATCCATCCATCCATTTTCTATAGCTGCTTATCCTCACAACGGTCGCAGGCTTGCTGATGCTTATCCCAGCTGACTTCGGGCACCCTGAACTGGTTGCCTGCCAATCACAGCAATAATTAAATACGTGTTTGTTTCAATTTAACTTGTGGTTAGCAACACACTGTTTGCCTTTCTGGAAGAAGTGAGATTTTAGACAAATCTCCTCCCATAAATTTTGGTCGATAAGATGTCAACCACAGGAGCGATGTTTCCAGCTGAAACAGCACGTTTTAGTCAGCTTGGTTTGTTGAAAAGTGACCTGTTGGAAAGCAACCGAGTCTGTCAGTTTCATTGACTCATTAACTTTTTCTTTCCTGACTAGTAAATGAGTAAGTGGATAACTGAGACACAAAAAAATGCTTCTTTTTTTTTTTTTTTTTAATTTAACCAAGGTACTCGAATTTCTTGAAGACTCGTGTTGTGAACTCCGTTCCACTTCTGGCTCTACAAGCTAAATAATAGCCAAAAGAAAATAATTATCTGCTGTGCAGATGGACAAGAAATCTTTCGGCGTTCTAATCTACCAAGAGCTCTTAGTACAAGATCTTGTCCCATTGCAGGGGTGCCCAATATGTCGATCATGATCTACCGGTCGATCGCGAAGGTACAGTGGATCGCAAAGGTACGATGGATCAATCGCATGGCATTAAAATTTAGGCTCTGATCCGTCTTCACTCTGAAATGAGATTGACATCGGGGGAGGTTGGTCTGGCTGACATTTTCTGACACGGGAATGGGAGGTGGACTTTTTTTTTCACTATGTCCTTTTCAAAGTGAGTTTGCCTTATCTACCAGTCTACCATTGCGACACCTAAAAAAAGGGAAATGTGGAGCGGCATTTTCGACTTTTCGTAAAAACTACATTACTGACTTCCCTACCAAAAAGCAATCTGAGAAGGAGAAAAGTGAAGGAACTAAAATCCCAGTTGTCCGTACGGCAGGACTTTCTCTCACAGCCACTGAAGCGTTGTTCCGGGTCAGTCACTTAATTGTGAAGAACAAGAAATCCTTACCAGATAGAGAAATGGTAAAAAAAGGCATTTGAATCAGGGTGTGTTTTAGAGAGAAGAATAGAACATATGCTGGGTTGCAGCCCTCAAGTACTGGAGTATGAGACCTATGGCCTACAGGGATAAGTTTGAGAGATTGTCAGCATGGAGTCTAGAAACCCACATCACTGAACACCACCAAAACAAAAGAACTGGTCCTAGACTTACGCAAACAGGGCAAATAGCCCAAGCCACTCATCATCAATGAGACAGGCATTGAATGCGTCCACTCATTCAAGCTCCCAGGAGTCTGCAGCTCCAACGACCTCCTGGACCATCAACACAATGGCGGTAGTGAAGAAAGCGCAGCCAGCAACGCCTTCACTTCCTGAGAGTGTTCGTGAAATACCACATTGAGGAGCGGCTGCTGGTGACATACCGTAACAACATTGAAAGCATACTAGCGAATTGCATCATTATGTGGTACGCGGGGTGCACTGCGACTGACAGGAAAGAGCTGCAAAGATTCTCGCTACCTGAGCAGAGCAAGGAAGATGATCAGAGACACAACTTATTCTGGTCATCATGCCTTCAAAATGTTGTTGCCCTCTGGCTGGTGGTCCACGGCTCAAAAAAGCAGAAGAAACCTGAAAGACCACAAAACAAGAAACCCACTGTGAATAATAACAATTGCACTTCTGTGAAACGAGGATTTCTATTCCATTTAGTACTCTTTTGTTTATATATCATTTAGTCCGTTTATAGTTCATATTATTAATATGCACTAATTGATGCTACCAATTTTGTTGTATACCTGTGTACACTGACAACAAAGGCATTCTATTCGAAATATGGGAGGACTGCATTTAAATGATTCAAGATTTCAAAACTTGGCATCTTGGGTTGGAAGTATCAAGTCGTCATTTTATAAACAAAAAGGTGGAGATACAGTGATAGTCAGAATCTTGCGAGAATAAAGGCCTCCACTAAACATACTGTATCTATAAAACTAAATAAAGGAAAACTGTCTTATGATGATCTTTTAATTACATATTATTGAATATGTGACTAAAACACAATTATTACCATACAGTCCTGGCCAATAGCTTTTACCTGGATATGCATATATAGCTAATGATGCATTACCATGAGAACATAGACATCTTTGTCCTAACTAGGGCAGACCTGGAAACTCACATATACACATATTATTTCAATTCATTGTCCCTCCTGCAGTTTAACCACCATCACTACATCAAATTTAAACGGTTCATTTTATTTTTGGAAAAAAAAAACAAAAAAAAAAAACAAATATATATATATATATATATATATATATATATATATATATATATATATATATAATAAAACGATAGCTGAGCGTTCTTAATTTGTAATAGCAGTGTCTACATTGCTCACCTTTAACCCTGAGGCTTATTTTATGTATGAAAATCAGTACTTTTGTTTATGTTAGGTCAGGAAGATTTGATATTTTTAGTTCAATACTAAGTAAATTACATTGTTACCAAATTTTACCTCAAATCTTTCTGCCTAATTGGAGATGCTCTTAGGCATGAACAATTCTAACCAGAGTAACCACTATAACACGAGTTTAGACAGTTTGTTTGAAGTGCGTCAGGAGACAATTTGTGTCCTTTCATTCAGACAGGATAAAAGTATCCTGAAAAACTGTTATATACTGTAAATCACCCAATGCCACAGTAGAAAAGAAATCTCTTAAGAATTGATTGTTCCTATCACAAGGAGAGATGCAAGGAAACTGAGAATTCATAAAAGCGTTCAATTTGTTAAATTGCATTTGGTCTTGCACTCGACACCACATTCTCACAGCGGTAGGCAGCAGCCCTTAATTTTTCGATGAATAGGTAGCACATTTGCCTTCTACATGTCCAATGCTTTTCTAGACACACAATCATTCTGGGGATGGATGTAATAATGAGTCCAGGCCATCCATGAGTACAGTAATGCACTGTGAGAACAATGCCTCATACTTACATCTGCAGGACCCTGGCCTGGCCTGTCGTCTTTCTCCGTCTCATGTGGTGTCCCGCAGGGGTCAGTACTTGGTCCCTTACTGTTTAACATCTACATGATTCCTCTTGGTGATATTATACGAAAATATGCTATTAGTTTTCATTGCTATGCTGATGATACCCAACTATACATGCCTTTAGAAATAACAGATCCATGCAAGTGCAGCAAACTGGAGGCCTGCCTTGCAGAGATTAAATAATGGATGTCTTCCAATTTTCTGCTTTTTAAGCCTAGTAAAACAGAGATGTTAATTATTTACCCTGCTCATCATCAGCATTTGATTAAGAATACCATGTTGAATCTGGATAACTGTATTATTTTCCCGAAGTAGTTTTAAAAAAAAATCTCGGCGTGATATTTGACTCAACTCTCTCTTTTCAGACACATATTAATAACATGACAAGAACGGCGTTTTTTCATGTTGAATGTTATTGTATGACTGCTTGTTACTGTAATATCCTTGTTTGTCAAAAAGGGGCGCTGTAGCTGACAAAGGACAATAGAAGAAGTGTGCTTGATGTTCGCGCCTTTTATGTATTCCCTTCCACTTTGCACTTGACTCTCATGGAGAGCAGTTCATTCATGTGTGATGTTAAAATAAAGTGCACCAGTGTTTGATAGCAGTGAAGTGGTCTGTTGTGTTAGAGGGTTCGTCCGCTGTGGCCAGGCAAAAGGATATAAGCTTGGTTGATGACATAACCAGAGATTTTAACAGGTTATGGGCCCAGTATTGCGAGAATCCTTCTGAACGTCAGACGAAGGGCACGCGAGCACGGTGTATCACAGGTAGCTAGTTAGCTGCAAAGTATAGCTAGTTTAGCGGCGGTAGCAACGCGAAAGGCTAAAGCTAGGCTAACGGGCAGCGGAGTTACGGGACTGCGTGTATGCACGGAGCGGGTTTGAAGGAACTATTCTGAACGAGCCAAAAGGTCCCGTGACGGAGGAAGCTCGAGCTCTGTATGCCAAGCTGAATGCCGACGCATATTGCGCGTTGAAGCCACTCCTCGACAACACAAGTTTGGGACAAATTTTTAAGAGACACTAAAGACAAAGGACGAGAGAGTCTCCGAGTGTTGAGAGAACACTATATAGGCAAAGGTAGGCCCCGCATTGTTTCCTTGTACATTACTATGACTGCGCTAAAGAAAGCGGACACGGAGACAGTGACTGAATATGTCATTAGAGCAGAGCAGATTATCACAGCTCTTAAGAGTGCGGGTGAAGCGCCGAGCGAGGGGCTGATGATGGCAATGATAATGAGGGAGCTACCAGAAAAATACAATCCGTTCACGCTTATGGTAATGCACAGTTCAATGGACATGTCACTGGTAGAGTTCAAGGCAAAATTGCGGAACTTCGAGGCCGCGGAAGACATTGGGCATATCACAGAAAAAGCTGAAGAGAGGGTGCTGAAAGTCCGGTCGGCGCTGAAAAAGAAAAATGGATCTGACTTTGCATGTTGGAGATGTGGCGAGAAAGGCCATCGTAAAGATGACTACTCAAAGACAGTTTGGTGCAGTCTCTGCAAAACCATGCGGCACGCGGAAAAGGCGTGTAGGAAGAAGCACGGACAAAGCGCTCGCTATGTGTGCGCCCAAGACGGCGGGAACGACAACGAAACTCAGCAGAAAGACACCCGAGGAGCATCTGGAGGTGAGGATTGCTCCTTCAAGATGGAAACGGAGGACGTCTATCGATGAGCTCAGCAGATTCAGCAAACGGGGTTGATTGTGGATACAGGGGCATCATTCCACATCATCAGAGAAAGAAAGCGGTTTAAGAACTTCGACAGTGACTTCAAACCAGAGAAGCACAGCATGGAACTAGCAGACGGGAGATGTATCTTCAAACTAGCACAAGGAAAGGGAGACGCGCAGGTATGCCTGGTAGACAATAGAGGGCGTCAGTGTAAAGTGATGCTGAAGAACGCACTCTATATCCCTTCCTTTTCACAAGAACTGTTCTCAGTAAAGTCGGCTACGGCTCAAGGAGCCAAGGTATTTTTTGAAGAAGGTAAAAATGTTCTTGTGGCACCTAATGGTACAATACAGTTGGCCCCCGGTTTACGAACACCCTCTCTTACGAACATTTCGACTTACGAGTGTGGTCCGCGGAGGTTTTTGTCCCCCACAGACCATTCGCCTTACGAGCAATCTGACATGCCGGCCATTGGATTTGTTCATATATTTTCGTTTTGCCACGTCATCAAATTCAGTGGTCAAAGCTTGTCACGGGAACGTAAAACGATATTGCACTTACAATGTCACAGTCACTGTCTCAGTCACGGTGTCAGTCACGGTCTCAATCACGGAGATGCTATTGGCCGGCATCACGTCAATCACAGAAATGCCGATATGCTATTGGCCAAACGCCTTTATCTAGCTTGATGGCACAGCTGGTTGGGACGGAAGGAAGGAGAGAAAATGAGTCAAAAACGGAAGGAAGGAATGTTGTGAAGACTTTGCAAACTTTATCTGTTAGACTTAGCTTCTAAAATTGTAAGTGGCGGTAAAGGAAGAAGTAAGACGATGATGACAATAGAAACCAAGCAGGAGATAATAAAAAAATAAATACGAAGGAGGCGCACGCATGGCTAGTGAGTATGGCCGTAACCGCTCGGCAATCTTCTAAGGGCAAGACTTTCCTTGCCGGGGGACGGACCTCGATCGACAACAAAATTGAGAGGCTTCTTCTATTATGGATTAATAAGAAGGAAATCGCCGGTGATATGTTCTAGTTTTGAGAAAAGTTCCCGTTTAAGAAAATAAATCAATAAATTCTGCGGGTTGTTCTCTGCTCCCCTCCGCCTCCACCCAGCTCAAGTCACGTCGCCCCAAAGGTAAATGTCATTTTTCCTTTGTATATTTGTATTTAATTTAACTGTACAGTAGGTTATGTTACTCATTTTCAATATGTGTATAAAGTCGTGATGTTTTTACCTAAGGCTTTTGCACGCGTTGCACGCATTCACGAATTAACATAGGTTTGGATTGCCCGTCATACGAGCAGTTCGAGTTACGAGCGTAGCCGCTGAACGGATTAAGTTCATAACACGGGGGCCCACTGTATTTGATATTTATGTGCACTTGCAAACAGAATGTGATGAAAGTGATGTGTGCAATATGAGCCATGACATTCAAACGTGGCATGAAATAATGGGGCACTGCAACTATGACAACATATTGAAATTGCAGAATACAACTGTAGGCATGCATATTAGAGGTGCAAAACGCAAGCCGGACAAAGAATGTGATGTATGCATAAAATGGAAGTTCACCCAAGTGAGAGACAAAAATCCAACTGACAAGGTGAAAGCGCTACTTAAATTGGTGAATACAGATCTGGCCGGTCCAGTAAACAATGAGTCCATAGATGGTTTCAAATACATGCAGTCTTTTACAGATGTGTATACAGGTGCAGTATTTGTTTACTTCTTAAAATAAAAAAATTATGCAATTCTTGGCACCGAGAAATTCTTGGCCGATGTCACGCCCTATGGCGATGTAATGTGCATACAGTCTGACAATGGTACTGAATATACTAGCAGGGAGTTTAAAACCCTTCTAAGAAAGAACAAAATCAGACACGAAACAACTTGTCCTTACTCCCCACACCAGAATGGAGTAGCTGAGAGAGAATGGCATACACTCTTTGAGATGGCTAGATGTAAGCTGATTGACTGTAACTTACCAAAGAGTCTGTGGCACTATGCTGTCCAAGAGGCAGCTTATACAAGAAATAGAAGCTTTAATAAGCACACGGACACCACACCATACACTGCACTGACAGGGAAAGAATGTCAACTATCGAGAATGCACAAATTCGGGGCAATATGCTATGCTTATCGACAAGACAGAGGTAAATTAGACTCAAGATGTGAAAGCGGACACTTTGTAGGACATGACAAGGGCAGTCCAGTTTATCTAGTTTATTATCCCAATGAAAAGAAAGTGCAAAAGCACAGATTGTTGAAGTTCGTTACCAACACAACATGTGAGAATGAAACGCAGACTAATGAACTAGTACTGGAACCGAGAGCATATGATGACAAAGAGGCACCGCAGCCGAGTGTGAAAACAGAAATACAAGTAGATGGTTCAAAACCACTGGAGAAAGATGTTAAGGAAACACCACATGCATCAACCAGTGGGAGATATCCCACCCGGGAGCATAAGAAACACGGGTATCTAAAAGACTACATCAAAGATGACAGTGAGGAAGATGACAGTACACTCACTAGTGTAGACTATTGCTATAGAACACTGTATGTGCAATGTACCTAAGCCATTTAATGAAGGTATAACTTCCACAGAATCACAAAAATGGAAGAAAGCAATGGATGAGGAGATAAAATCTCGAGAGGACAATCAGACCTTTACATTGACTAAATTGCCAGATAACAAACAGACAGTGGGAGGAAAATGGGTGTATTCCATTAAAGAAGGGAATGACGGCCATGAACAGTACAATGCCAGATTTGTTGCTAAAGGATACAGTCAACAGGTGGGAATAGATTATGGGGAAACATTTTCACCCACTGCAAATCTGACCAGTATACGCGTTGTGATGCAGAAAGTTGCACAAGACAACTTAATCTTACATCAAATGGACGTTAAAACAGCTTACTGTATGCACCCATTGATAGAGAAATTTACATGAAACAACCTGAGGGATATGAGAAAGATGGAGAAAACTTAGTGTGTCAATTGAAAAAGTCAATTTATGGCCTAAAACAATCTGGGCGTAATTGGAATGAAACACTACACAAGTTCCTCACAATGAACAATTTTGTTCAGAACTCAGCTGACCACTGTGTTTACACTAAAGAGTCCACGGAAGAAGGGCAAGTAATACTTGTTATTTGGGTGGATGACCTTATCATTGCTGCTAAAGACACAGAATCCACAAGTGAAAAACATGCTTTCAAGCAGGTTATAAATGAAGGACTTAAGCAGGCTGAAACATTTCCTTGGCATGGACTTCAACCAGTCAGAAGGATGTGTATCAGTATCACAACCCAAATATGTCGAAAAAATCCTATCACGTTTTGACGCAAATATGCAGGACGAGAGGAACACCATGTGAACAAAAATTAGACTACAATGAAGATGCGCCTAAAATGGCTGATATAAAAATGTATAGAGAAGCTGTCGGTTGCCTCATATACTTAGCCACATGTACACGCCCAGACTTATGCTTTATAGTAAGCCGATTATCGCAACATTTTGCTGAACCTACGGAGGAGCACTGGGTCACAGTAAAACATGTTTTACGGTATCTCAGAGGTACAGCAGACAAACAACTTTGTTTCAGAAAGACCAGTGAGGGTCTGGGACTTCGAGCCTATAGTGATGCAAACTGGGCGTCAGATGCTGCTGATAGACGCAGTACCACAGGATATTGCGTGAGTATGGCTGAAGGCAGGGCACTGGTCTCTTGGAAGACCAAGAAGCAACCAACAGTGGCACTATCCACATTCGAGGCAGAGTACATGGCTCTGGCTTTAACAATACAGGAGTGTATTTATTTGGAGCAACTACTGAAGGGTATAGATGACTATGTATACATGAAAACTGTCATATATGAGGATAATCAAGGTGCCATTGCACTTGTGAGAAACCCAGTATGCAGGCAGAGGTGTAAACATGTGGACATCAAATACCATTTCATTAGGTCCACCATAAAAGATGAAAAGATGAAAAGATGACACTAATTTACTGTCCTACAAATGACATGGCTGCTGATGTTATGACCAAGCCTGTTTCCAAACTGAAACTGGGAAAATTTGCAGAAATTATGTTTGGTGTGTAAATATTTGTCATTAAACCTCATGTTACTCATGTTCATTTGAAAAATTGAAGATTGTACAGTATACAAGTCATTCATAAGTGGGAGTGTTGAATGTTATTGTATGACTGCTTGTTACTGTAATATCCTTGTTTGTCAAAAAGGGGCAGTGTAGCTGACAAAGGACAATAGAAGAAGTGTGCTTGATGTTCGCGGCTTTTATGTATTCCCTTCCTATTTGCAAATGACTCTCATGGAGAGCAGTTCGTTCATGTGTGATGTTAAAATAAAGTGCACCAGTGTTTGATAGCGGTGAAGTGGTCTGTTATGTTCATCCGCTGTGGCCAGGCAAAAGGATATAAGCTTGGTTGATGACATAACCACAGATTTTAACATTTCACCTTCACAAACTAGTTAAAATCTGCCCTATTCTTTCTCCTAGCGATGCTGAAACATTCATTCATGCATTTGTTACATCGTGCCTAGACTGTTGTAACTTTGTTTTCTGGGCTTCCCATGTCCTGCGTCAAAAGCCTGCTGTCTGTACAAAATGCAGCAGCAAGACTCTTGGCAAGGGCGAGAAAGTTCAATCATATTACTCCGATTCGAGCTGACCTGCTTTCGCTTCCAATACACATGAGATGTGATTTTAAGGTGTTGTTAATTACTTATAAAATTTTACACGCTTCCTATCTCGTCGACCTAGCATCACCATATATTCCCCCCCAACAACTCCGGTCACAAAATGCCGGTTTGTTATCGACCCCACGGGCTAAAAAGAAGTCCGCGGGATCAAGGGCCTTTTCCATTCACTCGCCAGTACTCTGGAATGCCCTACCTATGGAAGTTTGCACAGCTACCTCAGTGGAAATTTTTAAATCCCGAATCAAAACACATTTATACTTGAAAGCATTTACAGAGGGGGCTAGCTAGATGGTGAAGGTTGACTTGATCACGCGCTGCACTGATCGACCATCGCGGGTTAAGAGATCGACCATCTGCGGTCCACTTGGTTGGACTATGGCAGTGCTTCTCAAATAGTGGAGCGGGAACCCCTGGGGGGGCGCGAAGTGATGCCAGGGGGGGCGCGGATGATCCCAGGAAAAAGGCTTTGTTTTTGTCATGTGGAATGTAATTGCAAGAAAGTAATAATTTTCATCATTTTCTTTTAGTTTCAGGCACTTTGGTGCACTTGATTCTTTTTTTCTGTTATAGACTAAGCTATAACCCGTATAAACGCGATAAAAAATAATAACAGTTGTTGAAAGTTGATTTATATTGCGTTTTCTGTTAATGTTAAAAAGGATACGTGTGTAGGTATACCTAAACATTTTTCATCAATAATAATCTTATTTATATTCAGTGCATTGACTGGGGGGGGGGGGGGGGGGGGGTTCTCTTTTCTAGGAGGGGCCTGGCAAAATATAGTGGAGAAACACTGGACTATGGGAAGGTTCCTGCCCAATGGCTTTGCCTGCCGTCAAGTCATCATTGCAGTATATAGCACAATATGTTTTCTGTAATCTATATTGTGTATCTGTATTTGTCTGTATTGGGTATTTATTTTTCTTTATTTGGTACATGCAGCATCACCTGTGGTCCCTTCTGAAGGTTTCTGATCTTCCCCAAATTTGGGTTTTTGAGGTTTTCCTTCCCCTTCTGGGACCTTTGACAGGGGATGCTGTTGTGTACCTTACACCGTAAAGATGTCTCTGTATGACTTCTTCATGAAGTCTCGACATGACCTCTGTTCATCTGTGAAGCCCTTTGAGACTTGAGTGAGTCAGGGCTATACAGATAAAATTTGATTGATGTTCTGTTCATTTTTGGGTGGTGGTTTTATTTTGAGGAGTTCGGTTCTTTTCTGTTTGCATATTTCCTATTTTTGTTTATCTCGTGTCACCCTGCGTTAGTCTGGATTTGGCCCACCTGTCTGTGTTTACCTGCCCCTCGTGTGTACCAATCTGCTTCCCTTGCCTATTTTTTCCTTCCCAGCTTTCGTGCGTCTGTCATTATTGTGTTTGTTTATATAAGGACAGTTTTTGTTGCCGGATCATAGTCGCGTTTGTCTTGCATTGTTCGTCTCAGTTTCTCAGTCTCAGATCACTCGTCTCCCGTCCGCGTATCTCTCTGCCCGCCTGCCAGTAATATCTTTCGTTTTCGCCAGCCTACCTGCGCCTTTTGTCAGAGTTTTTGCCATCCTGTTTTTCCCCGCTTCTGTTCTTGCCGGCCTTTAAATATGGACTAACAACATTTTTGCTCTTGAAACAAAAAAATAGAATGAACTGACATGACAATTTACATTGTATTTTTACAGAAAATAGGTTGAACAATTGTAGTTCAATAATGATTTTTAACATTTTTAAATTTGTATTTTAAATATGCAAATATGGATTCTCATTTACAAAGATTAAGAATTGACTGAGAATGTCCTAAAACAGATATTATAGATACAACAAAATCTCTTCCTGTTGTCTTTCATATAATTATGTTGGAGGCGCACTGTGTCATGACATCACCACATTCTTGAAAGTCAAAAATTGCATAGCAGGGCGAAGAGAAACAAACAATGGAGGAAATTCAACTGACCTCCTCGTCAAATGCAAGACCATCCCGAAGGTTTTTCAACTGAGATGAGTGTGCCCCACAGCGTTACTAAGACATAGAGCTGCACGTTTACGGCCAAAATATTAATCACGATTATTTTGGTCAAAATTGTAATCACGATTATTAATCATGATTATTCATCATGTTATGTCAAACGTCAGTTTATTACCCTTTTTAAACAAACAGTAGATAAACAAGGCTTGAAACATACAAATAATATATTAAAATAAAGAAAGTAAATAATTAAAACATTCACATGACTGCAACAATTTGGCACACAGGCAACACCAGCTAACTTTATGGTGGCCCTGAAGTGCAAATACCGAAGCAAATTTAAAAAAAAAAAAAAAAAAACATTTACAAAAGACGAAACAAAACAAAAAAAAAAGAAAAACGCAATTCAAAAAAGAAACGCAGAAAAAGAAAAGAAAAAACCTTTTTACGAACACTCGCAACATTGAGAAACAAAACAAAGAAAGAAATACGCAATTCAAAAACAAAATGCAAAAAAGAAAAAAAACTTCACAAAAGTCACAACTGTCACGGTTGTGACTCGGACAGGTTGATTGTGAACCCCGGGACATGCAGGAAACAGCGTGGAGTTGAGATAAATGGTTTATTAACACAAAAAGCACGCACCGTGTGGGATCTAACAAAATTACTTCAAAGTACAACAAAAGGATGATAAAGAGACTCAAAGTACAACTAAAAGAGACTATTCAAAAGTGCAAGTAACTTACTAAGACTTGGGGGGCAGAGCCAGCAGGAGGGCATCGCCAAAAGTACAAAGTAACAAAGCAAACTGCTGGCCAACAGGCAGACTAGATACTAAAAGAGAAAGTAGCAAATAAGAACACTCTGGAAAAAACAATAAGTCGAGGGAACGGGGAACTGGCATGGACACTGGAAGGCTGCAAACGAAATAATCCGACAATGCCCTCCAGCTCTGGCCACACCTAAATAGTATCCTGATTAGAATGAGGAGCAGGTGTGCGGCCAGTGGTTCTGCTCCCCAATCTGCAACACAGGACACTCATTAGGGACACAGAATGTGACAGAAACTCACGCAACATTTTGAGAAACAAAACAAAGAAAAAAAAATGCATTTCAAAAGACAAAACAAAACAAAAAAAAGAAAAACGCAATTCAAAAAAAAATGCAAAAAAAGAAAAGAAAAAACTTTTTTTTACAAAAGTCAAAACGCAACATTTTCACAAACGCATGCAACATTTCAAGAAACAAAACAAAGAAAGAAAAACGCATTTCAAAAGACAAAACAAAACAACAAAAAGAAAAACGCAATTTAAAAACAAAATGCCAAAAAAACAAAAAACAAACCCTTTTTCACAAAAGTCGAAACACACGCAACATTTTCACAAACGCACGCAACATTTCAAGAAACACTATTATTTAAACACCAAACCGGAAGTGGTGGGGGCGGAAGGGATTGATGGACTCACGACTGATTGGACGAGGAGGGGCAACTTGATTGGACGTAAATTGACTTTATATTTGAGCAGGAAGTTATTTCACGGGACGTAATCAGTTCCTTAAAAAAAAAAAAAAATGAGCGTCAACACCAATTCTGACGTGGCCGCTATCAAAGAGTATTTTCAGTATGCGCGTGCTGAAGTTTCAATTGAAAAAACTTAGGCTTCACAGACGGCAAAACTATTCTTCGCTCCGTGAGGTCAGGCGTGCCATTTCAACCGAGATGCAAGGACCTGGACAACTGTTCGGTTATCGGACCATGTGGCAAGTTCTTCAACTCAAAGACAAGTTACGTGTTAAATGAGACATTGTGATGAGGCAGTTGAAACAACTAAATCCTAAAGGACAAGTTGGCGGACTCGTTGTGGTCCGGGGGCCCCGCTGACATAAGTTTTTGCCACCCCGTTCTTTCGGTACCATTCAAAGTGACACATCATCATTTTGGCGTGCTCCAATGCACATGCAAACCTAAGTCGGCAGGTTGCATTACTAACACTCTTTAGGGACTGTGTGAGGTCGGAGTGCTTGAGTTATCAGACTCCTCTTTCCACACTCCCATTCTCCCAGTTTTGAAAGCGGATTGTGTAAATTACCATATGGCATATGACTTTTGGAAAATTAACAAAATCACTGCCTTGCATTCTTGTGTCGCTATCAAACATCGCTGTTGGAGCAGGTTGAGCCCGACAATGCAATAGTTCACTGTGATTGATTTGGCTAATACAATTTTCTGCCTGCTACTGGCAGAAGAGTACAGACAATATTTTGCTTTTAGATTTAACGGCTGTACATTACAATACACACACGTCTCCCAAGGCAGGAGGCTAAGCCCTGGGAGTTTCGAAATAAGTTTTTGCGCAAAGTGCAACGAACGGAAGAGGTACCGGAGGGCGCTATTTGATCCAATATGTTGACAACTTATTAATTGGTGAGTTGGCTTAAATCCGTTTAACAACTACTCCTTTATGTCTTACTTGACTTGGTGAATTGGGGTTCAAAGTGTTACAGAACAGGTTACAGTGATGCTGACGACAAGTGCAATGTTTGACATAACTGCGTTGAGATGACGCCAGAGACCATACAGTTGATTGAACAGGCTGTGAATAATGAGAGAAAGAGAATGCGCGGAGAGCAGCAGGGGAATGTGGAGTCGCCCGTGCAGACGCCAGGGCGGCGCTAGCAGGAGACGGGGGCACCACTAGTGCAGGGAGTAAGAGGACTCCGAAGTTGATGAGGAAGGAGGCATCGCGGAAGTTGTTTGATGGACATAGGGTGCTTTCCCGGAAGTGGACTGAACCTCACTGGAAAGGACCGTTTAGGGTTCTGGCTAGAACTTCACACGCCGTCCAATTAGAAACTAAAGGACAAAAGTGGTACCATTACTCACAGTTGTGCCCGGCCCAAGACTTTGTGCCTGCCAATGGTGAGCTTAAAGGTTGACCGCCCGGACGGGCAGGTCAAGAAAGGGAATGTGACGATGGCGAGAATTGGATCAAAGTAGGACTCGAAAGTGTCTGAACAAAGACGACGACGATGCGAATGTTTAACTTTATTGACTATTTTTTATGCTGGCTTGTGCTTTGTGTGGACTATGTTGGCGTTTGAACATATGGTGTGGGATGACAGAAGTGATGGAGTGAAAGGAGAACGAGTGATGGTGTATCATTCCTGCAATGGAACGGTATGGTATGAAGCAGAGCAAGAAGGTGGTAAGACGCTGACACAGACACAACAACTACTGCTAAATCTGAAGTGTAAACAACCGACACAGGTATTTCTATGGTCACTAATAATTGGCTCCTGATGGCTGAACAATATTAACGAGAATTGTTTGGTAAGTTTAGGTGCAAGACCAGTTTTGAAAATCATGGCAGCAACTGCTGTATCCAAAACCTGTCTCTTTGGTTTCCTATATAACAAGACTCTCCAAGGAGAGTGCAGCCAATTGGACTCGGCTTTTCCACTGACACATATGGAAAAGAATAAGCCCATTTTTGACACCCATGTTGCACAACAAAATTTCGCCTGCCTAAAGTTAAATGGGACTGGCCCTGGGATTGGAAATATCCAGGAGTCATGGTGTAATGAAAATGTGTCTTTGCCAGCAGGAATTCCTCTCGCTTGTGCTGATGTTTGGCTGTGGTGTGGAGCGAAAGTGTTGTACGATAGGCTTCCCACCAACGCCTCAGGTAAGTGCGCCCTAGTAACGCTGATCATGCCAATTAGTGTGACAGCATTAGACATGGCCAGAATAAATTGGGAAGGTGTTGGACGGTGGGGAAGAATCCCCTTCCTGGTGAGGAAGAAAAGGGACATGCAAGAATGGTTGAAGGAAGGAGACCCCACGTACATAGATCCAATTGGAGTTCCGAGAGGGGTCCCTGATCAATGCAAATTGGTGGATCAAGTGGCGGCAGGATTGGACAGTATTTTCCTGTTCATTACAGTAAACAAAAATGTGGACCGGATTATTTATGTCCACTACAATATCCAACGATTGGCGAACTTCACCACCTCGGCACTCCAGGCAGTGCATGAGCAATTAGCAGCCACGTCTCTTATGGCATTCCAAAATAGAATAGGTTTAGATATGGTGTTAGCTGAAAGAGGAGGAGTGTGTGGTATTTTTGGGGATCAGTGCTGTGCTCTTGATTCCCAACAATACGTCTCCTGACGGTCGCCTTACTAAGGCATTGGAGGTTCTGCGCACACTAAGTAACAAAATGAAGGAGCACTCAGGTGTGGACACCAGTTGGTGACTGGTTAAACGTCTTTGGCAAATACAAAAGCTTGATTGCATCAGTACTGATTTCTATTGCTGTGTTTGCCGCTATTATGGTGTTATGCGGATGTTGCTGAATTCCATGTATCAGATCGTTAACTGTTAAGACAATTGAATGCACGTTGGGGCCACTCCCTCCGGGTGGCCAGTACATGATGATCCCTCAGAAGGACCCCCAGGAGGCGGAGATAGCTGTGGCCCTCCGGGAGTCCGGGATGTGAGTATGTGAAGGCGGCCTCAGGGACCTGAGGCCATGAGGAGGGAATGAAATTTTCTACTGATTTTCTACTAGAATGAAATTTTTTACTGATTTTTAATTTTTTACTATTTTTTAATTGTTTACTGATTTTTAGCTTATGGCTATTGATTTTTAGCTCGTGCTTAACAATAAAACAAGGTATTCGAGTGATGACCTCAGTCGTCTGAGGTCATGAGAGGGAATAAAGGAACATAAGAGTTTGAACTTAAAGTAGTTCATTGGATTTTGCTACATTCTGTGTATGAGAGTGTGAGACTGTAAAGTGAACAAAACAATATGGGGTGCAGGGGAGTGTAAGAATGGAATGTTTCAGAGCAAACGGTGCTAGTCGCGGGGACGAGATGAACCAGAGGCACCTGGTGGGAAACAACTGTGAGGAAAACTACAATCAGGAGGAGTAAGCAAGCGATTCTGCAGGGGAAGAAAGACCAATGAGAGCAAGCTAAAGTTAACTGCAGTATACACATAGCCGATAAAATAATGCCAGGATGCCTTTGTTGATGTGCCATTTGCATATTGTGTAGTATAACTCATTGCTGGGCAACTCGGATGAGAGTACGTCTGCTGGTGGCAACAGAGGCATACAGGGCTGTATTGAGAGGGACCCGAGACCCAGGTGCTTGTATTAGATCTGTGTGTTAGGAATAAATCCACTCGTGTGTGAAAATGTCAGCTTCCTGATACCTTTCTGTTGCAGAACGAGCGCGCAAATTGTTGGATGAGTGGCAGTTGGGTAAGGTCACAAATTGGAGTCAGATTACTAACTTGAGTTTATGTTGATTTAGAAATAAAATTCCAACAACCCGCAAGGGACAGCACTGAGAACACGCAGGAGTTTTATAAGACGCACCTACCACTCCATGGGTCCAAATTACATATGGCACGTGGATGGCTACAATAAACTGAAACCATTTGGCTTCGCCCTGTCCGGATGTATTTTCAAGAAGAATAATGTGGCCTGTGCGTGGACCTACAAAAAACAATCCGTCTGTAATAGCATACAATTACATTAACTGTGTGAAGAACCTTGGCTTCCTTTCTGAGACTACGAACAGACCTTGGCACGGACGATGGCTGCAATACAGTCCACTCTATGCCATCGACATACGGACTATTATGCCGGTTCAAAAAGCCACAGTTATGGTTCATCGACAGGGAACCAGCGCATTGAATCATGGTGGTCGTTCTTCAGAAGAGGGAGGTGAGTGTATGTGTAAAATAGGTAAATAAATAATAAACAGTATGTAAACAATCCAAGCATAAATTTTGGGTACACCAAAAAGGTTTCTGCAGAGGTCATAAGTTCATTTTTTTTCTTTTTTAGTATTGCTCATTTTATTTATTTGTTTGTTAAAGCTATACGTTGGCATCCCCAGATCTCAATTTTGGATGGATTTGTTTGGAGACCTGAGAGACTCTGGACATTTTAATGGAAGCCATGAGCACCGATGCTTGCTTAGATTTAGCTTCATAGGTGTTGTGCAGAAAGACTTCGATGATTGCAAGTTCCAATGGAACAAACACAGGATTCGCCCAAGCAGACTTGCATCATGTCCTGAAGGGATACCGGATGAACTTTATCTCTTGTCTCACAGGTAATTATCAGCTTTAATGTAAACAAAAGTTCTGTTTCAGTCAAATAAACATGGTAATCTAACATACATTGATAAATGAATACATGTCTTTATTATTGCAAGAAAAACCACAAGCTTAAATTTACATGCTGCCTCTGCCATAGTGTGCAACTACAATTTCAGCTCCTTAGGGGCAAGTAAACTTGAGATTTAAATCATTCTCAAGTTGTATGGAATGTTGGAAAGTAAAGGGGACACATTTGAGGAAAGACTTAAGAGATGAAGTGTCACAGGGGTGTGCGGCGGGTGTGAAGGCCGGTGTGGTTGCGGAGGAGGAGGACCCAAAAGCAGGATGCCGTCGAGACAGGGGCTTCATGAAATCCATATTTATTAACACAACAAACAGGGTTTAAACCAGGTTTAAATACATTCAACTCTAAATCAGACAAACACACGGCAGCTGGGTAGGGACAACAGGCATAGGGAGCGGATTGGAGGACACGAGGGGCAGGTAACGCGGACAGGTGCACTAAATCAAAACTAACGCAGGGAGACACGAGAGGAGCAGGAGCAGAACCATATATGAAAACAGAAAGGAACATAACCCCTCAAAATAAACCCACAACCCAAAATCCAACAAAACATGACAGAACCCCCCCTCAAGGGACGGATCCCAGACGTCCCAAAGCAAACCTACAAGCAAACAAAACCGAGGCAGGGCGGGCGGAAGGAGGACCGGAGGAGAGCACAGGAGAAAACAAACAAAAATAGTCCAAAGGTACCCCTGGTGCCAAACGGGATGCACCCGAGGGGGAAAGTCCGGAGGGTGACCCAGTCGGCAGAGCAGTTGAGACCAGCAGGGCAAGTCAGGCGGGCGACCCGATCTCCAGAGCAGATGAGCCCGGCGGGGCGAGTCAGGCGGGCGGCCCGGTCGCCAGACGAGAGGTGCCCTGCGGGGCGAGTCAGGCGGGCGGCCCGGACGCCAGAGCAGATGCGCCCAGCGGGCTGAGTCAGGTGGCGACCTGGGCGCCCGATGGTCAAACAACAAGCCACCCCAGGTAGGCTTGCATCCCAGTCGCCCCTGGAGATCGGCAGCCGGGGGCATCGGCAGGACGCCGTCAGGCGGGAGCGGAGACAGCGGCAGGACGCCGTCAGGCGGGAGCGGAGACAGCGGCAGGACGCCGTCAGGCGGGAGCGGAGGCGTCGTCGGGGCGCCGTCAGGCGGGAGCGGAGGCGTCGTCGGGGCACCATCAGATAACAGCCACTGGGTGCATGCCACAGACACGAGTGAGAGCACGAGACTGACCTGGGACACAGGTATTGGAGACTGACTGGGAGGACTGAGGCAGACGGGCGACTGGCTTGGAAGGCAGACGGGCGACTGGCTTGGAAGGCAGACGGGCGCCTGGCTTGGAAGGCAGACGGGCAGGGGTCACAGAGGCCGGGCGCCGGCTTGCAGGGGTCACAGAGGCCGGGGGCCGGCTCGCAGGGGTCACAGAGGCCGGGCGCCGGCTCGCAGGGGTCACAGAGGCCGGGGGCTGGCTCGCAGGGGTCACAGAGGCCGGGCGCCGGCTCGCAGGGGTCACAGAGGCCGGGCGCCGGCTCGCAGGGACAGGGGCGGGTAGCCGCTTTGGCGCAGGGACGGGGGCGGGTAGCCGCCTTGGCGCGAGGACGGGGGCGGTTTGCCGCCTTGGCGCGGGGACAGGTGCACTTGCCGCTTCAGCCCGCCGGCAGGAAGCTTGGGGAACAGAGACAGGTGGGACAGACACGACAGGAGCTTGGAACAGGGTGCAAGAAGAGGGTGGTACAGGACAGGAGGAAGTAGACAGGGTGCGGCAAGAGGGGGACACAGAGAGAGGAGGGAACGGACCGGAACTGAAGGGAGACTGAACAGATGGGTTCTGGTGGGAATTAGGGCGGTGGCCTTTTCGCGGGCCCCTCCACCAGCGGCCACAAAATGCCAACCGGGTGCCCACGAAAAGGTCACGGTCAAATGGGGGCTCTGAATCGGAGTCTTCGGACGAAGGACTGTAAAATGACTGGCTGGACGGGTAGTCAAAATCTGAATCAAAATCAAAATCGGAGGTGCACGGGCTTAAACACGGAATATAATAAAAGGTGTTGACGGAAGAGGGACACAGGTAAACAAAATCAGGACCGGTACTGGAACGAAACGTGACGAATGGGGGGCAAACCTCGATGTTGGAAAAATCAGACTCCAACGTGTAGTGAGGTGCGCGAACAGGAAAGGAAAGGTGATCAGGCAGACGGACGGAAGGTGAACTACGCAAATCTGAGAAATCGGAACTACAAAAAACGTGCGGGGACAGAATCGTGTCATAAGGGAGGTCGGAGGAACACGAGGGAAACGCGGAAGTAACAGACGCGGGGGACGGATCAGAAGCGGGGACAGGTGCGGACTCGGAGGGGAGAAACACTGAAGAAAAAACAAGAGGTCTCACACTGGGGGAACGGGGCTGGCCGGCTGGCTGAGAGCGGATGCGGACGGGGCGGCGGCGTCGTGTCCGCCGCCGCGGGCTTCCCGCTGGGTCCTGAGTTGGTCGGATCATTTTGTCACTGGGGTGCGTGGTGGGTGTGAAGGCCGGAGTGGTTGCAGAGGAGGAGGACCCAAAAGCAGGATGCCGTCGAGACAGGGGCTTCATGAAATCCATATTTATTAACACAACGAACGGGAACAAAAGCGGGAAAAACAGGGCGGCAAAAAACTCAAACTAAGGGCGCAGGCAGGCTGGAAAAACAGAAAGCAAACACTACAGGCAGGCTGGCAGGTAAACACAGAGCTGAGGGACGAAGGGCGAGACGGGACTACGAAAACGCGACAGAGACAATATGACAGGACAATGATCCGACACGGGCCGTAACGAAAACCAGGTTTAAATACATTCAACTCTAATCAGACAAACACACGGCAGCTGGGCAGGGACAACAGGCAAAGGGAGCAGATTGGAGGACACGAGGGGCAGGTAACGCGGACAGGTGGACTAAATCAAAACTAATGCAGGGAGACACGAGAGGAGCAGGAGCAGAACCATATATGAAAACAGAAAGGAACATATAAACGCACAACCCAAAATCCAACAAACCATGACAGGAAGTTGGGATTTCTGTGACCCATCATGATATAAATTTGTCAACAAACATATATCACTGACCTTTTTTCGACTTTTTTAGAATTGAGGCAATCTATCAAACTGTTGAAAACACCCTGATACTAATGATATACAATAATACAGATATAGTGACATAAAATTATCGTATCTCTGTAAGAAATCTTAATTTGTGTATTTTGTCATTTTGTAGATTCGGTTCAAGAGACTGTGGTTTCGCTGTTGAGGAGAGGGAATTGGACATGTTCCCAGAGTCAAGGCAAGGACTTGACTCATGCTCTGATCCAATTCAGAAATACGTCCAGCAGGCTGTCCAAAGAAATGGAATTCAGCAGACACAGGACTGGAAGTCAGCGTTAGAACTGTACTTTAAGCTCAAGAATGTAGCCGGGTTATAGACACAAGTGTGAGTTTGTGTAGTCTGTCATTTATCCAGTCTGGGGGTAGACTTCAAATGTTCTTTTTTTTAGTTTACCTACAGTGTAAGGAAAATAAAAAAAAAACAAGAAATAACATTGTCATTTTGCTGCTTGTTTTTCATGACTCAACTATTACTGTAAACATTCACGATTTAAAATAAAAAGTACCTTTTGATTCCTACATTGTGCTACATGGCAAAGTAACCTTGGTGTGACATTTTGTAACCTATATTAAGCTTAAGCATTTGCAGTTCGAAAGTGTTTAGCTTTGACTAAAAGTAATGATTTAACCATAAATTAATGACTTTCACTACTGACCTACTATCATTATTGATGTGCACTGTATATAACATCCAGGTTCTTGAGGACTAGGAATGAGCTCCCTGCTTTCTTCTTCAGTAGGATTGCAGGGATGTAGATAGACTGTAGCCTATCCCATCCAATTTGTGAGCAAGAGCCACAGTGCAATTGGTCACCAGCCAACCACTGGGCACAAACAGATGAACAACACAACACACTAACAGAAAATTTAGGCTTAACAAATATGGAGCTACAATTTTTGGTAATTATTAGTTTATTTATTTACATGTGAGGAGAGCAACACAGGGATGGAGAGAAATGTGCAACAAATAACAGTAACAAGTACAAGTAACACCACAACAAGTACAGGATGGTCAATCTACAATGAAAAATTTGAACATTTAAAACACAACAATTGTGAAAGTTAGTCTAACAAATACATGACCAGATAAACAATTTAAAAAGCTGAACAACTGGTGACAATCCTAAAAAGCTCTTCAAGGGAAACAGCTGTAGCCTTCTCTGAAAAAATAAAATACAAATTGTGATGCATTTGACATTTATAATAACCACACATTTCAGGGATCATGAACCATGACAAACCTTCTGCATCCATAAGGTAATCTGCCCTAGTATCCATAAGGTAATCTGCCCTAGTATAAAAAGTAAAAAGCCTAGTACAGTGGGCCCCCGGGTTACGAACTTAATCCGTTCAGCGGCTACGCTCGTATCTCGAATTGCTCGTATAGCGGGCAATCCAAACCCATGTTAATTCGTGAATGCGTGCAACGCGCGCCGAAGCCTTAGGTAAAAACGACACACTGTATACATATATTAAAATTGAGTGACATAATTTGCTGTACACTTGCATTATATAATTCATACAATGGATAAATAGCTTTTACCTTTGAAACAACGAGACTTGAGCTGGATGTAAGCAGAGGGGGGCAGAGTCCAACGCTCAAAGTTTACACGGCGATAGATATGCTATTGGTCTTACAGTGTTACAGTAACTCTTTCAGTCAGGGTGCAAATCACGCAGATACTAAAACATCATCCTCTTATTTCTTTCTTTACCGCTGCTAGTAATTTTAGAAGCTATGTCTAACAGATAAAGTTTGCAAAGTCTTCACAACATTCCGTTTTTCACTAATTTTCTCTCCTTCCGTTCGGCCAATAGCATATCGGCATTTCTGTGATTGACGTGTGACGCCGGCCAATAGCATCTCCGTGAGTGAGACCGGGTGACCTTAATCGACCAATAGCATATTCGCATCTCCGTGACTGACTGATAATTATTCGCACTTTTTTTTAAACGGTTGGAATGTATTGACAATTAATTAAAAAAAACACACACATTTAAACAAATGACAATTCTTTGTCCTGCAATCGGCACATTTAATTTCATGTCAGCTGTTTTTCCCTTTAGCTGTACAAACACTACACTTAAATGGTAATATATTTAGACACCGTGAGTGAGACAGTCAGTGTGACGTTGTAAGACCAATAGCGTTCACGTTACTGCCACAAGTATCTACTGATGATTGATGATGTCGCTACTGTTGACTTTATTGACGCAATTAAACTACATACTCAATGGCCGGCATGTCGAATTGCTCGTAAGGCGAGAGGTTTGTTCGTAAGCGGAGGACAAAAATCTCCCTGATCCACGCTCGCTCCCTGATCCACGCTCGTAAGGCGAATTGTTCGTAAATCAGGGTGCTCGTAATCCGGGGGCCGACTGTATTTTCATCTCATTCACCCTCCTGTTGCTACCTGCTGGACTGAGCTCTGCTTTGAACATCCACTCAATATCCATAGCAGTCAGTGATTTGTCTAAGTGACACAAATTGGGGCCAGTACCTCTGAATGCTTCCGTAACGCAAAATAAAAGCCAAGGCTTGCCAGCCCGTCTGTAAATCTGTCAAGGAAAAAATTTGGTTCATATGAAATTTTACAGGTGATGCAATGTTACCACAATATGGCAGTATCAAGGCCGCCACAACATAATTATTATTTTATGTGAAGAATCATTGCTTATTTAAACAAATCGTTTCAAGTCTTTTGTCATCAATCTCAATTAATACCTCATTACATATACTATAGACTTACTAGTAAACAAGTTGATTTTTACCGTGTAATGGCACATTGGTTCCTCTCAATGATATACCATTTGAGGTATTTTTCCACAAGAGTTTGCTTTTTACATAACTTTACATTCCGGAGGCATCCAGCAGTTAGAAAAATTGAAGTGTTTTTCATGATTACTTCTTGTAGAGAGTCCTGTGATTCTGCTTCCATGACCTTTTAAAAAGACGTTAAATAAGGGTAAAAATAAAAGAAAATAATTTTTACCTCTTCAAACTTGCAAGACAAATATTTTCTCAAACAATTCTTTATAGCGTCCATGTGTTGGTGAGAAGCGAACGTGTGTTTGACAATAAAAAGAAAATCCAAACACATTGTTTGTTTCAGTGGTTGTATTGAAGCAAGCTCATAAAAGCTGGAAAGTTTAATTTTGTCCAGACAACATTTAAACAGAGACATCAGATAAACTGGTCTTTTCTTCCATTGTTTCTAATTCATTGTAGCTCTTTTTCTTGGTCAAATGCAAACAAATCTGAGTCATTCTTGCAATTTCACATACAATGCTGATGACCTCTTGATAACAGAGATTGACTCTGTTTTGCCAAACTATGAGCATGAAAACTACATTTATGTGGCGATGGATTGCAGTCTGATCTGGAATCAACAATGCCTTGCACATCTCTGCCACCAGCTGGAAAGAAAGACCTGTCTTCATGTTGTATTCACAAAATTAGACTTCTTAGCTCTAAACCTGCTGACATAATATTGTTGAAACAAAAAATGGATTTGGATGCAGCTGACAACATGCAGCTCACCACAGGTACACTTCAAATTATGAAGCTCAGTGCATAGTTTTCAAGTGCTTTCTGGTTTTATTCACAACTTCCCATATCAAAATTGCTTACCTGACATAGGGCTTTCCCTATCTCCTCATTTGTTACAACGTCCACAGTTGCACTGAAACACTGATTCCCTATTACGTGGTTGACAAAGAGGCCTTTGAGAGGAAATGTGGTGCAGGTCCTCCATGTACAATCGAAACAGCAATTATCTTTCCTGCCAAAAAGTACTCATCTTCTTTGAAAGTAGATAACAGAGAACAAGAATTTTACCATTTTACAATTTTACCATCGCTAATTCATTGCGCTTCAAAGATTTGCATCCAAAGAGAAAGTTGTTTTCACAGCATCCGCTCATATAACTTGAATGCATATAGCAACCTGCAACCTGAATGAAGCACTGACAAGCTTCCCGAAGTTCTCTTGAAATTGAGGGATATGTAATGTAGCCTCTGCTTAAAGTTGCAACAAGAGTGAACTTTGGTAATTCCAAAGTTAATTGGAAGTTAAAAAAACAAAACAAAAAAAAAACAAGAAGAGGCCTCATTCACTCTTGAAAAACTGAACAAATAATTAAGAAATTAATATCATGACATGTTCAGTTCCAGAACTCCGGGAGTAAGACAGTTCTTACCTTTTGGATTGTACACCAGATAACAGTTTTCTGAAGGTCCATCAAAGATGGGGCAAGTCCTTAGCTATGAGTAGGGTGAGGAATTCACGCCTTGGGCCACCTGTATCCAACCCCTCTTCAAAGCAGCCAGCATCATCATTAAACTTGATGAACAAATCGTTGTCATCAGCAAATGAGGTTCGTCGAAACCCTCGAACCGCGCCATCCCATACATCGGATCTGGTAAAATTAAACCGACTGTGGTTTATTGCCAGTGCCAAATGTGCAATTACTTCTGTCGCCCCAACACTTGTTACCCTAGAAACAAAAAGGAAAATCATAATTCGGACCAGTCCTAAATTCATATACATCAATTATTTAACTACTCTTAGGTTCCTCATATTGTATTTAAGAGCATAAATAAATGCTGTTTTATTGAAGATTAGAACCTAAACTACTAACACAGAATCTTCTGGGGGCTTTTGTTTCCTTTGGAGTACCGGTAAGCTCTTCATCTGCATCATCATCAATAACAATCAGTTCAAACAGGCTTGTGTAGTTTCTGCAAAGTAAAAAAGTCATACACACACTCTGGTATCGCACAGGGACATGTAGTGTAGGGATTCTACTCACTTTCAGAAGCCAATGCCACATACAAAAATGGCTGACTATCCAATCATGGCATCCCTCAGCACGCTTTACAACCCCAACAAGTGTGGCTATTCAAAGCACTTGAATAAAGAAGACCTGAGTGAGTGGAGAGGACATGGAACAGAGAAGCAGAGAAAGGGGAACGAGATACAGGAACAGGAAGAAAGAGTGAAAACCCACCAATGAATTTAGTTTTGTCTGAATATACATTGATTTTGTTGAAACCGCCTCTGTGGACTCCAAATGTGCTGGTGCACCTCTCGCAACATTCCAACTAACACAATATAAACAAAACAGGCAGAAATACAAATAAAACCACACATATGCAATGGATATAACTAAAATGTGCCCAGTGATGGACTGAAAGAGCTACCATTACACTGTATTTTTGGAACTCAGTAGCTTTCACTCATTTAGAAATTGTTATGAAATAGACAACTCACCTATAGCAAAAGTTCCCTTCAACAGGACATCTGCTGGTACTGAGATTGTTTCCTGTTTCTCCACATTCCATAACCTTAATTTACAAAAATGACCAATTGTAAATTCCACAAAATTACAACAATTTTGCTCAAAATCAATGACTGGATGTACAGCAAAGTAGTATTTTTGTATAGGGCACTTTAACAAAATTTTAAATGTACCTTTATTTTGCTAGAAATTACATTTCTTCAACAAGTTTGATATATGATGACACGCCCAGTCTAGCACGCATACCTTGCTGAGGTAAGAGCATTTTAAATGAACCCTAAATACAATCTTTTTTTTGTTTGTTTCTTTTACAACTTTAACTCTTCAAGAGATTATTTACCTTTGTTGAATAATAAAATTAATATATATTTAATAATATATGAACTTGTGGATTGAAATGGATGAATTTCAATGAATGGATGAAATGCATTGATAAAAAATTGACTCATGCATAATGGGTGCTACGTAGACTTACATTTCTACACTGCATTACTAAAACAATACTTCTATACCATTTGCACTTCATCAGTGAGTAGAAGAACCCGTTCACCGTTCCTAAGAGAATATACAGTACATTTTTGTACATAATAAAAATAATACTGTATATTGATGCTGCAAACATGCATTTAGACAACAATGACTATGATACTGTATAGAATATATTGTAAACCCCAATAACTTAACATTACACATAGTATGTTCCATACAAACACACTAGGCTAAGATTTGCCTCCAGATACAATAACTTACTCTGCCTCTCCCACCTTTGAAGAACTGCTATTGTGCAGAGGTTCCCATGGCTGCAGTAAAACACAGCTCATTTAAACTACAAACACTAAATATAAGTGTGAATGTAAAAAGTACAAGAACAACAGAAATTATCATCAAAATGTTGAAATCGTACTTAACAAATTATCAGCCAGATCAAATTCTGTACAATGTCTTACAAAAATCTCTGTTTTAGACTCAGTGTCATCTATTTCTGTCAGTGCTCTTGCTGTAAAACAAACAAAAAAAAACACACAAGCCAAGACTTAACAAATATTATTTAAAATATTTAAACTATGCCGCATGTAACAAAACCAAATACCCACCAACACTGCTTACCTTCATCATGATCCTTCTTTGGGCAGATAAAAAGAGTGATTCGTTGATATGGCTTTCCTATTTCTTTCTTGTATTTCTCAAGGGTAAATGGATTTTGTGTCCCAGGGATGTTAATGACCTCTATTGTGTCCGGATACAGAAGGAGAAAATTTTCACTATCCACATCCTGGTTAAAGTCCATTTTTTTTTACAGCCTGGGTGAGCAGATTTCCAGCAGTGATGTCTGTGTCTGTTGCTAGTAAGAGATTTGCCACGCTTTGGCTTAAAACAGCCATTCTGAAAGGCCACCATGCCAATATTTATCTGTAAGAAAAAAGATATGTATCGGTAGTTGGCAGTACAAGGGAAAATAAAAGTAATATAATTTAAATAAATGTTCATTTAAAAAAAATCCCCAATTTCCTCTTGCTATGTTACATTATTACCAAGTCATAACTGATCAACATTCATTCCAACTATTGTTCAAAGTAGATGTTTGTGGAGTTACGAAACGGCGAGACAGTAGTCTTTTAAGAGTCAAGGTAGTTTTATTTCTTTTTACCATTCAAAGTACAATGTACTCTCAGCTAGCATGTAGCATTCTCTCACCTCGCTAACTCCAACAACTAACTTCCGTTCCCTTAAAGGCACAGTCCTTCTTGTGGTGAAAGTCTCCGCTGACACACTATCAATATGAGTCACCACACAGGCCCACCCAGAATTCACCAACACAAAAAGTGCCACAACAAAAGAACAGTCCACAAGCAAGAGAACAGAATGCAAGGGAACAGTCAACGAATCGGGGGGCGGACCAAACAGCCGAAACGGCTGCGCTTTGCAGGAGGGGGACACAGGGGAACGGCGGCTGGGGCAGAAGCCGGGGCAGGTACCAAAATGAGAGGGCGCCCCCGCTGTGGGGGCAGCGCCAACTAAACGGGCGTCTCAATGTCCAAGTGAGCAGTCTTGAGACGGTTCCCCGCAATCCGCTCAGGCCTGCCACTCATGTCAACGACAAAGTTCTTAGCCCCCGCCTCCAGGACACGGAAGGGGCCGTCGTAGGGGGGCTGCACCGGAGTCTGAAGGCTGTCGTGCCTGATGAAGACATAGTTCGCAGAAGGCAGGTCCTTGGGGACATAGGACCGCGAGAGGCAGTGGCGAGATGTTGGAATGGGAGCAAAGGCCTCGGGACACAGCCCAATGAGAGGCGGCAGACCAAGAAGCCATGGCATCTGGCATAAACGGGACACACAGGGGCTGGCCATACACCAGCTCGGCGGATGAGGCCTGGAGATCCTCCTTGGGGGCAGAGTGAAGACTGAGCATGACCCACGGTAGGCGGTCAGCCCAGTCACACCCCGTAAGGCTGGCCTGAAAAGCGGCTTTCATGCCACGATGAAAACGTTCACAGAGTCCATTTCTCTGCGGGTTATACGCCCTAGTCCGGTCGACCTTGACCCCCAGGCACTCAGCAACAGCAGCCCAGAGTTCCGAAGTGAACTGGGAGCCTCGGTCGCTTCTGATGTCACTGGGTGTGCCCAAACGGGCCACCCAGCACCCGATGAATTCCCGGACGACCTCTGCCGTCGTAGCGGAAACCAGGGGAACAGCCTCAGGCCACCTGGTGGTCCTGTCTACCATGGTGCGCAGGTAGAAATAGCTACGGTAGGGGGGTAAGGGGCCCACCAGGTCCACATACACATGGTCGAACCGTCTCTCCGGTACCACAAACGGTGCCACCGGGGTTTTGGCAAGAGCCAGCCCAGGCTGTCACATCTTTCCGGAGACCAGGCCAAACAAACTTGACACCCACCAGCTTAGTCGTGGTCTTCACACCTGGGTGGGACAGGCTGTGGATAGTGTCGAAAACCCGCCGCCGCCAGGCCGCAGGCACCAGCGGTCGCGCCTGCCCTGTAGAGGTGTCGCAGAGAAGGGTGGCATTGGCAGTGTCGATTTTAGCGCCAGCGTCTGGTGCGGGAGCATTGACTTCGGCTACGACGCCTTCGTTGACGGACATGTCGGTATACACTTACGGGGTCACCAGTGTGGAGTTACGAAATGTCTCCGCTGACACTCTATCTATCTGTCCGTCTGTCCGTCCGTCCGTCCGTCTGTCTGTCTGCTGAAACACTTATCCACACTTAAAGACAAAAAGTTAAAATGCAAAAAAGTATGGTCTCTATTGAGAACAACTACCACGGGTGGCACTGACAAATACCTGTAGCTACATGTCACTCATAAAACGCGTGATGACCAGCGGTTAAAACGTCCAAATCTCATAGATTTGGAGTTGGGAGTTAATAAGCCTGAGTGTAAGCTTTAAAAGTACACACTGGTTTGCCATTGTGTCAGTGTCATAATTGTACAACTTTACTGTAGTTTCAATTATGGAAGTGCTTGTTTGGGCCTGAGAACCAAATCAATCTTGTTAGCTACCTTCCTGCTAAAAGTCAGGATTTGCTAATTTACTTACTCGAAGGACGCTCGTTTTCTTCATAAAGACCTTGAAGCCTCTTGCCACAGCCACTGCAAAAGTTCGGTGCCACCTCCACAAGTTCTTTTCTGCAGGAATAGCAATGCATTGTCCCATGGGCACAGTACACCATTCCCTCCCGCCCCCACCACTTTCGGTTTGGTCTTTATATAATAGTGTTACTTGAAATGTTGCGAGCGTTTGTGAAAATGTTGCGCGTTTCGACTTTTGTAACAAAGTTTTTTTTTCATTTTGTTTTTAAATTGCATTTTTCTTTATGAGCGAACCCACCCGTAACACCTCGCAGGACTGCTGATGCCTATCCCAGCTGACTATGGTCAGTAGGCGGGGGGACACCCTCAACTGGTTGCCAGGGCAAACAATGCAGCCAGTCACATCTAAGGACAATTTAGTATGTCCAATACACCTGCCATGCAAATTTTTGGGATGTGGAAGGAACCCTGAGTACCCGGAGAGAACCTTGGCTTGGAAAGAACATGCAAACTCCACACAGGAAGGCCGGAGCGAGGTGGATTTGAAGTCCCTGAACTGTGAGTCAGACGTGCTAACCAGTGTTCTACCGAGCCGACGTAAGACTCAAAGTCAAAGTCAAAGTCAAAGTCAAGTTTATTGTCAATTTCTTCACATGTGCTTAACATACAAAGAAATCGAAATAGCGTTTCTCACTATCCTCTGCGTTTTTCATGTACACAAGACAACGCATTGTCGGGAGAGCGAGTGGCCGCTGCGTATACACGCGCCGCCATCTTATGTATGTGGCAGTACTGAATAATTAGACACACTTGTGGTAGCGATGCAGTTCAAAGCCAACAAAGGCGTAGAAGCAGGTGGCGGCACCAGACAGGATGCCGGCGAGGCCAAACAGAGCAAATCCGCCGGTCCCCAAAATCCTCTTCAACATTGCTGCCGCCGCTTTGATTCAGGAAACTGGTGTAGTTGTCCAGCATGAGGTTCCAATTGCCAATGAAGATCCCGTTGACCAGCGCCACGTCGAAGCGGCTGTCGCAGCCTCCGCCTGTGATCTCGAACCAGACGGGGTTCGAGTGGCGGGGGGTGGTGGGGGGAACCAGACGCTGCGTCCGAGGACACAACGCTCAACGCCACACAAACCGAACTTTCATCCTGGGCTCCGCCACGTCATGGCTCCGCACATAATAGCACAGCAAAATCTTAATAGCCCATGCAATTAATAAAGGTTTTAGATAACAGTTTGACCTTGAAACAGATGAGTTGTATTGCCATATTTTTTATGGGGTAAAATGGTTTGAATTGAGTATTAACTATCATCACAGAACACCCTTTTTCACTTTGTCTAAATGAAAACATATGTTGCTATCAAAACAGAAAAAGTGACTGGCACGAGTAGTTGAATGGGTCTGTGGACTGGAGAAATGAACAACAAAGAGCAGGGGGAACACGCATGACAGTTGATTTTTCTGGTGTGAGACTGCTCACTGCTGTTCTCCTCATATCCGTCCATCAGTAGTCACAAAAATTCTGGCAAGCAGTGTGAGTGGATTACAGCCATGTAGAGACAGCTGTGGTATCAGCAATTTTGGACTGTGTGGGGTTTAAGGCCTCTGTTTTTCTGTCAACCAATCAAAACTCATTCCTATTGTATATCTAAAAGCAAATCCCCTTAACAGTTTTCTGCTGCTTACCTGGAGTTGAGCAACATATCCAACTGTCATTTTCCTTAGCATGAGATTGGTTTCATGCTGAGGCTGCTTCATGCATATTTGCCTTATCTAGTTTTAACAGCACTTGTGATTTTATTTTATTTTTTAATCTTGCCAACTTTTCTACTAAGCAGAAAAACCATGAGGTGAATTCTTTTGTTGAGAGTGTATAAATGTGTTTGAAATGTAAACCCCTCTGTCTTTGTAACTGTGTCTTTGTAATGTGTTTAGTCTGTTGTTGAAAGGATATTTTACTGGTGCTTTGGAGATGTTTTACTGTTTTTATTATTTTGTTCTGTTTTGTTTATTGTTTAAACATACTGTTAGTGCTTTCGCCCAGACACTAAATTAGCTTGTTGGTAGTACTGGTGTTGCCAACATATTTGTTGTGAAATGTTCCTGTTAAAAAAAAAAACAAAACCCTACTATACCAATACTATGAATTTTGTCATATATTGAATCAAGTTTTGCTTCAAAAACACCTTAAGTGCTTTAAAAAAAACACCACAGTATACCATAAATATTACAATACATGAGTGAGGCAATGTTCCAAAGCCAAAGTGGAGGCAGAGGAGGAGGAGAAACAGCAGAAAACAATACTTTATGATACTAAGATAACATTTCCTTGGTTTTTACTGTTGTAGTCATTTCTTGGGCTTCCGCATAAGTCATCCGTAGTAAGCTCCTGTATGTTTTCTAAGAAGCATAATAATATTCGACTCCTACTTTTCATCACCAAGCAGTAGAATTCATGTTTCACGTTTAATTCGAATGGGAATTTTGACATTCAAGTTTTGTTTTATTTGATTGTTTATTTTATATGCTAGTCATAAATCATTTTCGTAATATGAAGAAAAAAAACCTGTACAGAAGTGACCATATGAGATTTCACTCTATTTGATCAATTATAACAAAAGATTTCTACTTGTTTTTTGTCGTGTTATTTTCATCAACGCAAGTGACGTCACAGATTGGTTATGTTTACGGTTGAAGAGCAAAAATGACAGAAAACGAAGGGTACAAAGTGTTGCATAAAAGAGGCATGTGTTGCAAAGTGCTACCTGTGTATTCCTGCCACATCAGTGCCATGTGAAAGAGTATTCTCAACTGCTGGGGACATATTAACACCATCAAGGGCATGCTTGAAATCGAAAATGTGGACATGCTGGTTTTTTCAAAAAGAATGTTCAATTTGTGCACATACTATAAACGTAAGTTCTGAAAAAAAAAATTGAATTAGTATATATATGTCTATTTGTCCAATAATTTCCTAATTCCAATAGTTTTTCTTGGTTTTTGTTCAGTCATTGTTAATACATATGACATACCGGTAGTTTTATTTTATTTTTTTACATACATTGCCATATACGTGTTGGAAAGTGGTGGACTTTGATTTTTACTTTGTCATTGTGTTGTACACATATCCTTGATTAGATGGCTTTAACACCTGCGCTTTGCTTAATTGACAATAGACAGGCACTCTAACAAGATCCAATCAAGTTTGGCATGCTGGCAAAATGGGCCTATTGCAAGCAGGGGAAGAAATACACTCCTCCTTTAAAAGGACAGGGGTTATGAGAAGAGGTGAGGTTGGTGCATGCTGCCTGGACTGGACGTGTGCCCTGAAGAAGACCTGGTGAGAGCTGGTGGTGGACACATTTGGAGGTACAAGTGGCGGAGGCCTTGGCCTCGCAGCAAAGCTTGGAACGCCTTTCAACGCGAGTGGCAGAGGCGCAAGCTTCAGCCACGAAGGCACGAGTTTCCCTGGTGTAAGATAAACTGGCTTATTTACTAGTGCAACAGCTTTGCTTTATGTATTTTAATTGCTACTTTTCCGGCTGATTCATTAGTACAATAGCTTTGCTTCATGTACTCTAACTGTTACTTTTTCAGACACCACAGCGCTTCCTTATCTCATATGTGTGAGTGTGTGTGTGTGTGTTAAAAACAATGTCAAGGTCAAGGCCTGAATCGCTAGTTATCTGCAAGTTCTGCCACAGTGCACAATGCTCATGTTGTGTGACGGTTGGAATGTGAGACCCCCACACCTCACTAACAGTTTTTTAATAAAAAGACTGCAGTCCGAAAGCTCGGGGAGAGAGAGAGAAGAGAGACTTTGCAACGAGGTTGACATGATCAAGCTCTCTTTCGAGCTCTCCCCACTGCAGTGGTAAAACTTAATCTCTGACTCCTGTGTTGTTATTTACACCTCTCCTTGGGTCATTTGTGGGGTATCGAGCCCACTTCAAACCCAACACCTGGCCAGTGACCTATTTTTGTCCCAGCCTTCCCAGTGGGCTGGCTGTTTCTTTCTCCTTTCTCCTTCCTCTCCTCCTGTGTCCTCCGATCTGGAATGGTGGCAGAGGACTTGCTGGAACCTCGTAGCTTGGACTTTTAATCTTTTAAGAGACATTTGCATGTGTTTTTGTGAGTGACTTTTAGTTTTTAGGGTTGGATTTTATGGCGACCAACCAATAAACTGTTTTAAGTGAACTCTTTCATGTGTTGTTCTCATGTACACTTCTCTCCCTCGCGATAAACAAGGACCAAAAGGGTGGTTGTGAGGGAATGTTTGGCAGCTTTGCTGCCGCGCCACCCCCTTGGGAAATATTGCAATATGATTTTGCTGTATTGCAATATGATGCAGTACACTTTTACGACACAATACCCAGCACTAATGCAAAGCATAAATGTTATGTGTGTGTGGTTTTGTCCGTAATGTGTTCGAAAAGAAAAAAAAAATCCGATAAATGTTTTCCAAAATAAAAGCACATATTTGCAAATATTTTATTCCAATTCAATGCAAGAAGAATAATTCTTGTAATATTTTTTAATTTTTTTCCAAGATGGCTGAGCGTGTGGACTCAGCGGCCACTTGCTCTTCCGACAATGCGTTGTTTTGTTTGTCAAACAAGTGTTTGAAAGTTTTTCCGGTCAGTTCACGCCACAATACGTATACAGTCGACGGGTCTTCTTCCAAATCTGGAGAAGCAACATTTGCCAAGTTTTAAACACGGAACTGGAGAACTCGCTAAGGGAACTGGAACTGCTACGCCGGCCTGCTAATTCACCGGACTTGCCTGCTACCCCTCCCCTGGAAAGGAGGTGCCGGAAGCGGTGCGCCAGCACGAGGAAGCGGGACAAGCGCGGAGGTATCTGAGCTAGGCTAGAGGCTATCCCAACTCGCCCGGCCATACCATCTATCCTTTTGGCGAACGTTCGTTCACTGGACAACAAAATGGACGATATCCGACTTCTGAGATCAGCAAATCGAAAACTGAGTGACTGTTGTGTTTAGTTTTCACTGAAACCTGGCTAAATAGTAACATTCCGGACTCCGCTATACAACTAGAGCAGCTAGCAATCAGACTGCTTCATCATCCTCGCTGGGGATTTAGACCATGCTGATCTCAAAACCGTTCTCCCGATGTTTCATCAACAAATCCACTTTGCAAAAAGAGGACATAATATTTTGGACTGTGTTTACACTCAGCACAAAGGAGCGTACAAAGCCACCCCCCTCCCCCACATTGGTGCCTCTGACCACCTCACTATTATGCTAATGCCTGCATACAGACCAAGAGTGAAAGTCATCAAATCTGCACTGAAAGAAGTAAAGGTGTGGCCACAGGAGGCGACCTCAGCCCTGCAGGACTCCTTTGAGTCAACAGACTGGGACATTTTTAAGGAAGCAGCCACCTACAACGGCATCACAGATATTGAGGAGTACACAGACACGGTGACCTCCTACATCACCAAATGCATGGACGATGTGACCCACATCAAGAGGATCACCAAACGGGCCAACCAGAAGCCATGGCTAACAGGAGACGTTCCATAGGCTGTTGAGGGTCAGGGACAAGGCCTTCAAAGCTGGGGAGAAATCAGCCCTGAGAACAGCGAGAGCCAACCTGTCCCGTGGCATCAGGAAAGCCAAACAAGAATACACAAACAAGATAACTTCTCACTTCAAGGACAGCAAGAATGCACACAGCCTATGGCAGGGCATTCAGGCTATCACAGACGACAAACCTGCACCACAAAGCTGCGAGAGTGACATCACTCTGCTCAACAACCTAAACAATTTCTTTGCATGCTTTGAGGAACAGAACACCACCCGCCCACAGAAAATACCACCACCTTCGCACGACCAGCCTCTGTGCCTGTCTGCTGCCAGCGTGAGGAGGACACTCTCCGCCATCAACACCCGGAAAGCAGCAGGTCCAGACAACAACCCTGGCAGCGTGCTGAAAGACTGTGCAGAGGAGCTGAAAGATGTTTTTACAGACATCTTTAACACCTCCCTGAGGCAAGCCATTGTGCCATCAGGCTTCAAAGCTGCCACCATCATACCTGTGCCAAAGAAATCCTCCTCATCCTGCTTCAACGACTATCGTCCGGTGGCACTGACACCCATCATCATGAAGTGCTTTGAACGACTAGTCCTGTCACACATAAAATCCATCCTGCCCCCCAGCCTGGGCCCGTATCAGTTCGCCTACGGTCCACAGACGACGCAATCTGCTCTGCACTCCACCCGGTACTCACCCACCTGGACAAGAATAACTCATATATGCTGTTCATAGACTTCAGCTCAGTGTTCAACACCATAATACCCCAACAACTCACCTGCAAACTGGACAAACTGGGCCTCAGCACCTCACTCTGCAACTGGCTGCTGGATTTCCTCAGCCAGAGGCCTCAGGTGGTGCGTGTTGGCAACAACATCCCAGGCAGGATCACCCTGAGCACGGGGGCCCCACAAGGTTGTGTGCTCAGCCCCCTCCTCTTCACGACTGCACAGCAACCCACAGCTCCAACCACCTCGTGAAGTTTGCTAACGACACAACACTGGTGGGCCTCATCTCCAACGGCAACGAGACCCACTACAGGAAAGAAGTGGAGCTTCTGACCAGATGGTGCAAAGACAACAACCTCCTGCTAAACATCAGCAAGATCAAAGAGATGGTCGTCAGCTTCCAGAGAGGCCGCACCCAACACCCCCCACTGACCATTGATGGTGCTGCAGTGGAGAGGGTGAGCAGCACCAAGTTCCTGGGGGTGCACATCAGCGATGACCTCTCCTGGACCACCAACACTGCATCTCTGGCCAAGACAGCACAGCGGCGTCTCTACTTCCTGCGCAAACTGAAGCGGGCAAGTGCCACGCCACCCATCATGACCACATTCTACAGAGGAACCATCGAAAGCATCCTCACCAGCTGCATCACTGTGTGGGGCGGGAGCTGCACTGACTACAACTGGAAGGTTCTACAACGCATCGTGAGGACAGCTGAGAGGATTATTGGTGCTCCGCTCCCCTCTCTGCAAGAGCTGTACACCACCCACCTCAGCCGCAAAGCCGTCATGATTGTCACCGATACAAGCCACCCTGCACACAGTCTGTTCAGCCTCCTGCCCTCTGGAAAGAGGTACAGGAGCCTCCGCTCCTGCACCACCCGACTCAGGAACAGCTTCATGAACCAGGCCGTGAAACTGCTGAACTCTCCCCCCTTCCCACCCGTGAAACTGCTGAACTCTCTCTCTCTCCCCTCCTCTCTCCCACATTCAGCCCCAGCCAGAAGAAACACCTAGCTGGCCCCCCACCTAAACTCAAACTTTGCTCATGCACTTGCAAAATTTGCACAGACTTGCTGCTGCCATATTTATTTATAATTATACTTCTATTGCACTAGCGATTACACTCCGTGGTTTACGGATGAAACGCGTATGTGTAAATTGTTAAGTAGACAACTTGAGCGTAAATGGCAAACAATTAAACTCGAGGTTTTCCGTCAGGCTTGGTGCGATAGCTTGCTGAAATATAAAGAGGCTCTTAGGTTAGCAAAAACAAATTACTTTTCCAAAATGATTAGTGTTAATGAAAACAACCCAAAATATTTATTTGACACGGTAGCACAGCTCACGCAACAGCAGCAGATGACTCATAGTTCCCTCCATTCAGCACACGATTTCATGCAATTCTTTACTCAGCGGATTCAGCTAACAAGGGACGAAATAAAAAAGGCAGCGCCACTTACCCCCTCAGCTGTGACTGTTGATGCTAGTTCGGACAATCAGGTTCAAGAAAGTCTGGTTACCCTGTCCCAGTTTGATTTAGTATTCCTGGAGTGTCTTACACACCTGGTTAATGCAGCAAAGCCGAGGTCCTGCATGCTCGACCCGCTTCCAGGCAAACTCGTTAAAGATTTATTCCCGGTCTTAGGGTCATCTGTCTTGAATATTATGAACCTATCACTCTCCTCTGGCATTGTACCTGAAGCTTTTAAGACGGTCGTCATTCAATCATTACTTAAGAAACCTCACCTAGATCCTGAAAATCTCTTTAACTATAGGCCAGTGTCACACCTTCCGTTTATTGCCAAAATTCTTGAGAAAGTTGTAGCACACCAGCTTAGCGATTTTATGATAGACAACAATAGATTTGAACTCCTTCAGTCCGGTTTTAGGGCCAACCCCACAACTGAGACAGCCCTAGTAAAAGTGACGAATGATCTTCTCTTAGCTATGGATTCCAACATCTCATCAATATTATTATTGCTTGATCTTAGTGCCGCATTTGACACTATTGATCATCAAATTCTTATAGAACGTCTTAGATCATGTGTTGGTATCTCGGGATCAGCACTTTCTTGGTTCAGTTCTTACATCCTGGGAAGGACACATAGTGTCTCTTATGGCAATGCGATCTCTGAATCTTTCTCCATCTCATGTGGTGTCCCGCAGGGGTCAGTACTTGGTCCCCCGCCGTGGCCCAGTGGTAGAGTTGCCGTCTTCAACATGTGCGTATGCTGGTTCGAGCCCCGGTTCGGGCTAATCTCGTTTTACGGTCACAGTTTTTTTTTTTCTGTTCTGCTCTGACTTTGTATTATTCACTTTTTTATTATTCAAACATTCAGGTTTTTTTTTTCAGTTTTTCAACTTTGTGTTATTCATATTTTTTCACACATTCACATCATTCCACAGTTCAACTTTCAACTACAATTCAAGTTTTTCTACCGTAAAAATGGCCTACTGTTAAGTGAAAGGTGTGATTCAAAACCATGCAGGATACCAGCCCTCGAGGACTGGAGTTTGACACCTATAGTTTAGTTACACAAAGTACTCCATTTCCCATGATGCCATCGGGCGGCCATCTTAGACCACCGAAGACTCCAACTCCAACTGCCCTCATGGGCGGCCATCTTGGATATTTTATTAGACGTCTCATTACCTCTCACTACTGCTTCCACCTAGTACAGCATCTGGCTTGGTGAACTCAGCTTGATTCATACACTCAGTTTTTTTCAGTTTTTAAACTTTGTATTATTTATATTTCAAGCAGTAAAAAAACTGAAAAAGTTTGATTAGGGATCATTTTTAAACTCCTGTTAATGAGCTAATCATTTGAATGAGGTGAATTGAATGATGTGGATTGTGGATTGATGTGAAACAGTGAAAAAATGTGAATAATACAAAGTTTAAAAAAACTGAACGTATAAATCAAGCTGAGTTAACCAAGCCAGATGCTATATTCAAAAAAATTCAAAAAATTGTTGTTTTTTTTCACTTTAATGACTACAGGTGTTTGTCCGATTAAGGCCGATTCAGTGTTTAACCGTTCATCTTGACCCTGCCTATGACCTCAGTGTCATTTACCCACAATGCATCTGTTTTGCACAAGTAATAGCCCCATAAAACTTGCGAAAAATCTGATTTTTTATGTTTCCTCTTGTGATATCTCCATTTGCGTCCGACCTATACTTATCGTTCCAACTTTAGGTGTTTCCCATTATGGGTAAGAATTCCAAGAACACCCTTGCATGAAAAATGTTCAATTTTTTTCCAATTTTTTTACCCATAATTCCTCATTTCATTGTTCTCACCGAAGCTTTGAAACCTTCTGTCTTTGCCAATCTTCATCCGATTCCCACCGTTCCAACTTTAATTCATTCAATTCATTGATGTATTCATTTACCTCTTACCAGGAATCAAAAATTTCCCACAATTCCATATACTGTACTCACTGTAATGAACCAATTCATTTTCAATGAGGTCATTCATTGTGTGGGCGTTTGGCCTTCGTGGACTACTGTTTAGGTTGACAGAATACTCCATTTCCCATGGGGTCGTCAGGTGGCCATCTTGGACACTTGACTAAATACAATGAGACTCCATTTCCCATCAACCCTCAGGGGCGGCCATCTTGGATATCTGATCAGACATCTCATTCAGTTCTTCACTTATATCTTTGCCACTCTTCATCCGATTTCGACCGTTCCTACTTTAATCGATTCCCCCAATGCCCGCCCATCCATTTTTACCCACAATTCAAAAATTACCCACAATATCACTTTTTCAGTTTTTCCCTTATATTTTGCTATTCGTCATCCGAATCCTACCATTCCAACTTAAATCGATTCCCCCAAGTCCCGCCATTCCATGGTGGTATCCATTTTGTTCTCCCCAGAATTCAAAATTTATCCACAATTCCACTTTTCAGTTCTTCAGTTATATCTTTGCCATTCTTCATCCGATTTCGACCATTCCTACTTTAATCAATTCACCCAATGCCCGCCCATCCATTTATACCCACAATTCAAAAATTACCCACAATTCCACTTTTTTAGTTTTTCCCTTATATCTTTGCCATCCCTGATTTCTACCATTCCAACTTTAATCGATTCCCCCAAGCCCCCCCATTCCATGGTGGTATCCATTTTCTTCTTCCCAGAATTCAAATTTTACCCACAATTACACTTTTTCATCCAATTTCTTCTTCCCAGAATTCAAAATTTACCCACAATTCCACTTTTTCAGTTTTTTCTTTCTATCTTTGCCTTTCTTTATCCGATTCCGACTGTTCCAACTTTAATCAATTCCCCCAATTCCGACCATTGCACATCATTCAACACCTCTCCCTTCAGGTGTTTCACCTTCACACGCAATTTCTTCAGGAATTGCACATATTCTAGTTTTTATTGTTTATGTGTATGTATGTATTTGGTACATGCAACATCCACTTCAACCTGTGGGCCTGGAAGGGGGCTCCTCCCACCTGTGGTCCCTTCTGGAGGTTTCTGATTTTCCCCTAATTGGGGTTTTTGAGTTTTTCCTTCCCCTTCTGGGAGCTTTGACAGGGGATGCTGTTGTGTACCTTACACTGAAAGGATGTCTCTGTACGACTTCTTTTTTCAAAGGAGGTCTCCATATGACCTCTTTTCATCTGTGAAGCCCTTTGAGACCGGTGATTTTGGGCTATACAAATAAAATTTGATTGATTGATTGACTTAGAACTATAACAACTACCTCAAATGCACACAACTGGGACAACCACAGTCAGAGTTGTCTTGCTTTGTCTTGTACTGTTGGACTGTCTTGTCATATGCTGCTACTTATGTCTTGTCTTAGGGTACTATTGTCATACCTGGCTTTTCGTATTTAGTTTTTAGTTTTTTGTTATTAGTTTAGCAACACTAGGCAAAGTAGATCTAACATACTGCACTTTACATTACTATAGAGAAGAATCTAGTTTTTAGGATTGTCTCGTCTTGTGCACCTGCACTTTGTTATTGTCCATGTAAAACGCAGAGGATGGTGAGAAACGCAATTTCGATTCCTTTGTATGTTAAGCACATGTGAAGAAATTGACAATAAACTTGACTTTGACTTTGACTTCTTCTTATGTAGAGGATTACAAGATACCAGATATCATTTACGGATGAAAAATTAAACTAGGTGTCTGTTCTTTTTCACCATCGAAAGGGTTGACCAAGGTGTGTTAGGAATTACTCGATTGTTCCATGATTCCCTTTTTTCTTTACTTTTCAATGCTTGGAAAGCAAAATGTGGCAGGTGGACAATGCAGAAGCTGCAGCAGCAGTAGTAGCAGTAGCAATAGTAGTAGGCAATAACCAGTTGACACACACCAGGTCGAGACGCAGCCAACGTGACTTTGTGGCACAGATGGCACTGATCTCTCAATCATGGTTATGGCTGCACTGACCTCAAATTTAAAAGGTGCCTTTTTTCTAAAGAAAACACAACACCTCCCACCCAAGTCCCCCATAGTCCAACATCCTAAGGTCTAGCACAACCTGTTTAGCAGCTGTATTGCTTGCTGCTTAGGAATGTGGTGTATGGTATAGTGCAAGTTATTATCTTTCCATGTTTGTACAAAGTAATGACATGGTGGCAGCGTTTGGCGTGCGCCAACCAGCTTGTTGCGTATTCAGCGTAATGGGCATGGTGGCAGTGTTTGGCGTACACCAATCAGCCAGCAAATGTGTGTTATGAATAAATTGGGTGCATGGGCAACCATGACACCCAGTAACGTATTTATGGTGGCTGAGGGGGAGGACTTTGATCCTCCACAGGAAGAGGGACCACGAGCCTCCTCACATCTCATCTGATGACTACCATGGGCAGTGAAGAAATCCTCCTTTTCTTACTGATTGCTTGGGAAGCAGCAATGCCAGTACAAGTTGTACATCTGCATCTCTGATAGCTTCTCTGTTGTCAGGATAGACTTGTACGATCCTGCTCAGACGAAACTGACCCCTCAATATGTTTGGGTCAGCAATCCAAACAAGTTCGCCCACCATGACATTCCTCTCTGTCCGATGCCATTTCTGACAAATGAACAGCTTTGGGCCGTTGAGTTCTCTCTATTTGGACCAAAACTGGTCCACTTCGATTTGGATGGCCGTAAGTTGGCGCCAGGGATGGGTCTCTAGGTCAAGACCACACGTGTCTCCTTCAGGCGATGCAGGTCCAAGTATAAGGGTGTTAGGTGTAAGGTATTCAACTGAATCTTCCAGCTCTTGAGCTCTAGCATCTACAGGCCAATCCTTTGTCAAGTTGGCTGCTTGATAGAACAAAGTTTGGAGCTTTCCCCACGTATAGGACCATATAGTTCCACCAAGGCTCATGAGTGCCTTCTTCAACAGCTTTACAGTGGCCTCGGCGGCTCCATTCCTATTGGGCACAGCTGCAGGAAGGAACTCCCACTTCCATTCCGTGCCATTTTTTTAAGTATATTTGCCATAGACAAAGCCTGCAGGTGAGCTAGATGTTTGTAAAGCTGTTGCAGCGCCAGTTTTGCACCAACAAAGTTTGTTCCTTTATCTGACCATAGTTTTCTTGGATGCCACCTCGGAGCGACAAAACGAGAGTATGCTTGGAGGAAGCTTTCAGCAGACTGATCGTCAGTGATGTCTACATGGACAGCTCTAGAAGTCATGCAGAAAAAAATACAATGCTCCAGACCTTCTTGCTTGTCCTTCTTTTGACTGAGTCTTTGACCATAATGGGACCAAAGAGTCTGCCAGCATGTGTTCCATCAGAGCAGGCGGTGGAAGAGCCCAAAACGACAGTTACGTATGTAACAGCGGTTCTATGAGCCCCGGATGACCACCAGAGGCGGTGCTAAAAGCACGGAATAAGCCTTCATGCATGATGAGAATGCATACCATCAAAAACGTCATGTATATCAGTGGTCTCCAACCCCCGATCCGCGGACCGGTCCCGGTCCGTGGATCAACTGGTACCGGGCCGTGTGGGCTGCACTTGAAATAATGTTTTGGAGATGATTTCGTTCAATGGTACGTGCACACCGAACGCGAATGAGGCAAAAAAGCGGTGAGTTTTGTATTGTAGTCAATGGAGTTCGCGTGACTGAGCGCGAATGCACGTCAGGCGACGCGATGGACGCGAATGGAGTGACGCAAATGGCCGCGCGCGGTCACGAGAACCTAAATTTTACCTAAATAGTGAGAAGGATGATGTGGCTTTACAGCCAGCAGCCCCGGTCCACAATATAAATGTAAGGCGTTGAACGGTCCGCGGTGATCAAAAGGTTGGGGACCACTGATGTATATGCCACCGGGGACATATATAAGGCAGCATCACCCACTAGTCTGTCCCTCAGAACCTACTCGCGTGAACAACGCAGAGACAAGGAATCCGAGTGACAAGTAACTCTGGGGATCATCTGGAGATCATAGAACCGCTGTTACATACGTAACTGTCACTATATTTTGCCCCTAAAAGCACGGAATAACGAATAACATCGAGGTCACCCCATTGAGGAGACTCACCTCAACCTCACAAAGACGCCCCCGAGGAGCCCAGGACCACAGACAGAGGATGGGGCGCAGCAACATCGACACAGTAGAATCTGGTAAAAGTGCCAGGCGATGACCAGGAAGCAGCAGCACAAACATCCTCCAAGGTAACCCCTTTCAGTACAGCCCAAGAAGTCACGACATTCCGAGTAGAATGGGCGCGGACTCCCAAAGGCAAGGGATGTTCCAAATTTCCGCAAGCATGCATGGTCACATTAACGATCCAGTGAGACAAACGTTGTTTGGAAAGAGAGCAGCCCTTACAAGGCCCGCCCGTACGAAACTAAAAGTTGAGACAACTTACGAAACGATGCCGTAGCATCCGCATAAAAATGCACCTCACACAGGGGTTCAAAAGCAGTACGACACAAAGAGTCAAGCACCACGTGCAGGTCCCAGGGAGGGATGTGTGGCGCACGTTAGGGATAGAGACGCCGGGCCCCTTTCATGAACGAAGAAACAAGCAGGTGGCGCCCTAACGAGTGGCCATCTACCAACGCGTGGCGGCCCACAACGGCAGTGACCCTTATCCAGGAGAGACTGCATAAATTCCAAGAAAGAAGCAGGAATAGAACAGGCCACTGGGTCTGTGGCAAGCGTTGTGCACCACGACACAAACAACTTCCACCGGTGTTATACAATAACCGCGTTGAAGGAGCCTGGCGTTGACAAGAGTGCACCTGACAGAATCAGAGCAGCAGCTCAGCAAGGCCAAATACACAGGCGAAGCCGATGAGGGTAGGGATTCCACACTCGCCTCTCTGACCAAAAGCAGTCTTTGAGGATGCTTTGATGGTCTTTGTAGCTGGAACTTTCACAGTGTTACCACCTTCCCTAAGGCTTTCATCCAGCTGGTCCAACTCTTCCAGCACTGCCTCCTGCTACTATAGCAAAAGCAGCAGAGTCGAAGTAATCATGTATATTGAAGTCGTCCATCAGCTTAGCCTTGCGCTCTATCCACTTCTCCTTTAAAGAGCGTGGCATCTTTCTTTCAAGTGCTACGATACGGTTTTTTAAGATGCCCTCCTCTCCCAGGATCAGTTGGTTGCTGAGGGCCCGCTCAACTGTCTTGATGAACTCATATTTTTTCTTTGGTTGTTTCTCTTCACAGGGGGGTAAGCTTTCAATTTTCTCAGTTATCTTCAGCACAATTCTTGCTAGGTTGCCAAAGCGATTATCAAGGCGCTTGAACATCTCATCTGATGTAGCACAGCTGGACAGGACCAGGTTTCTCTTTACCTTGTCACTCAGACTTGCTAAAAGATGGAACCGCGTGACACCAACTATTCTCAGCCGATTTCGCAGCAGCTCTAACTCTGCCCACTCAGTCTTCCACCGATAATAGTCAGTCATGTCTCCAGAGAAGACAGGCAGTCTGGTTCTTTCAAGACTGATCTGAGGCTTCAAGTCAGTGAATATTGGCTGCGTTTACATATAAGATGTTGTTTGCAGGTCAGCTCCAGTGGGTTGTTTTGGATATGATGTGGCATGATTTCTGCCAGCTCACTTCCCAGCGGTGCAGCCAGTTTTTTTTTTTATCTTATTCAACTGCTGTTTAAAAGCTGTAGTCTTGCCTGGAAGGAGATCTTCCCACTCATGCAGCTTTCGCTCAAGTGTGAAGCTTCCTCCACTTTGGTGCCCTTCATTTCTGCGCACTTCTCCTCTGCAACGTCCACGTACAGTATAATGTCCGCCCTGGTGTATTTGGACCACAATGTTTCTCTTCCAAGCATCTTTATACACTTCTTTATACATAGCCAGGCACTTGACGGTTTACTTTTTAGTCTGCGCAATGTCTTCTACCTCATTCTCAGTGTCTAAAGAAAGCATCCATTTCTGAAGCATCCTTTGTACACTTGGCCAGAGTCATGCACCTTGCCACAATCTGCAGTGAGTGCTTGGACTTCATCAATTAGTGCACTTTGCTCCATGAGATCAACTCTAATGACTAGCCTGTTAGCTCATCTTTTTTGACTACATTCTGCTATGGTTGCTTTTTACTTGGCAGTGAGATAAGATTTGATGGCTTGTGTGACAGCTTGCAGGATGTCGCTGGTTATTACTGTTCAGTTTTCCCCACACAAAGGGTTGACCACGATGTGTTAGTAATTAGTCGACTGTTCCACGTTTCCCTTTTTTCTTTTCTTTTATTTTCAATGCTTGGAAAGCAAAAGGAGGCAGGTATACAATGCAGAAGCAGCAGTGGTAGTTAACGAGTTGACGCACACCGTGTCGAGACGTAGCCAACGTCACCTCGCGGCACAAGTCATGGTTACGGCTGCCCTAATGTCATATTTAAAAGGTAACTTTTATTTATTTATTTTTCCTCAAAGGCATAGTGTGAAAGATTTAGGCTGTTTTTCATTACAGACAGCAGGGGGTGCTGCAGGTGCTGCATTTACCATTGTTCATAGCTATAACAAACATGGCTGTCTACGGAGAAGTGCTACCCCCAATTGTAAGAGAAATCTCTAAAAGAAGACTAGGACAAGCCAGCTAAAAGCGTAACTCAGACCAGCCAAGATTGAATTTTCTATACCAGTGCTTCCCAACCTTTTGATCACCGCGGGACGTTCGACGCCTTAAATTTTGACTGCGGACCGGGGGGGGGGGGGGCTTGCTGCTTTAAAAACGTATGGACGGGGCTTTCTGTCGCTGTTGTAGTTTTTGTCCACTTTTTTTTTAATCGCGTGAGGAGAGGGGAGGGGAGTAGAGCGAGCTTGCTGTGCACGGCATGTGTCATGTGTGTGTGTTTTGCTCTGTGCCTAGGCAGTGTTCGATTGTGCCACGAGGGGGCGGAGTCACCAGCCTTGCGCACCTGTTCCCCATTACCCATCAGGGTCTTTTTAAGGCTGGTCGCTACAGGAGAGCGACGGTGGGTTATTCCTTCGCCATACTCCCTGCGCCCAGTGAACTCCCATGCCTCACGTCCCTCTCGCTTGTGATTCTTTTGGTTGGTACTTTTCTCTAGTTGTATTTTTGCTCGCTTAATGTTTTTTGTTGTTACTTTGATCCTAGTCGTTCTCCTGTAGCCTCCGCCCCCTCATTGCCTTACTCCTCAGTTGGACTGATCCCTCCTAGACGTTCTCGTCTCTCCCTTATTTCGTACTTTGTGACTTTTGTTTGTACTTTCCCGTTCCCTTTTTGGACACCCTTATTTTCCACGCCAGACGTGCACTTTCTGTTGTAATAAACTCTTTGAACCCAACCCCTCGGTTGTCGGTCGCATCCTGTTCGGGCTTGGGGTCCCCCGTGACAGTATGGAAGAGTACTACATGAATACGCTGCCAGGCGCTAAACCGCATAAGCACACAGATTGGATAATTTCCCACAGCACACCTGACAATATCTCGCGGCACACAGTGGTTGAAAAACACTGCTCTATACCATGGAATAGGGAAAAAGCTTGGACGAATGAACTCGTGCGTTCTCCAACGCTAATTCAACTGCCCAAGCGCCCCTGCCTGGTTTTTTATTTAGAGCCAGTCGGGCACCACCAACAGCTGGGCCAAGGTCCCAGCTCACACTTTCCTGCGTCAACAGCTTTATCTAAGGACTGGGGCGAGATGAACAAGAACTGCACACATGGATAGCAATGCACACTATTGTAGACAAGAAATAAGCACATAATGATAACAACCTAATATATGATTTCCTTCACACCCATGTAATATTATTTCATGATACCTAGACCTATAAGTATTTTTAAAACACACGGTTGGTCTTTAAGAACCCATCCATTTGCAAGTTTTTGAAATGTACAATCATTTATTCCTTTTTAATGAAAATCTCACACTGTCCCTTTAAGAAAACACAACAGTGTCACAACAATGACTATCGGCAATGATCATCAATTAATTTGCTATTTGATTAGTGTATCATCACAGTTTTACTATGTAGGAAGCATAAACGTGACAGTACAGTACAACAGTACAGTGTGATCTTAACATCAGTTGTGAGTATATACTTGGATTGATGACATGTTGTCATTGTCATTTGAAATTGAAGCTTTTATTAGCAATCTTTTAGACATATAAATTGTCATGGTTTGTTGGATTTTGGGTTGTGGGTTTATTTTGAGGGGTTCTGTCCCTTTGTTTTCATATATGGTTCTGCTCCTGCTCCTCTCGTGTCTCCCTGCGTTAGTTTTGATTTAGTCCACCTGTCCATGTTACCTGCCCCTCATGTGTTCTCCAATCCACTCCCTTAGCCTATTGTTCCCTGCCCAGCTGCCGTGCGTTAGTCTGATTAGTTTGTGAATGTATTTAAACCTAGTTTCTGTTACGGCCCTTGTCGGATCATTGTCATAGTCATTTTGTCTCTGTCGCCTCTGTCGCCTTGTAGTCCCGTCTTGCCCATCGTTCCTCAGCTCCTTGTTTTTCTGCCGTCCGTTAGTGTTTTGTTTTCCTGTTTTTCCCAGCCTGCCTTAGTTTTTGCCGTCCTGTTTTTCCCGCTTTTGTTCCTGCTTGTTGAGTTAATAAATATGGATTTCATGAAGCCCCTGTCTCGACGCCCTCCTGATTTTGGGTCCTCCTCCTCCGCAACCACGCCGGCCCTCACACCCGCTGTGCACCCCCGTGACAATAAATAGTGTCTTTCTTGTGCCATATAAGTGACATTTTTATCGGTGTTTGGCTTCACAGATGTCATGATGTATGCATGCTCACCCAATGCATGAAAATCACGTGATACAGTTTATCATGCTTCTTTCCATGTTTTATTGCTGACAGGTTTAAAACCAGTCACTGTAAATTGTACCAGAATGTTCTTTTGGACGTCCATGGCTTTGAAAAAAGAGACTCTCTGTTTATAATGAAAGACCTAATAAATAATATTCGATATTTAACTTATTATTTACCTTATTTATCAAACTTGCAAAGGTTTGTATTATTAATTTATTCTATGCATACTCATAATTCCTTCACTCTTAATATCCCAAATGTTTGGACTATGATCATCCTCGAGGGCCGCAAACCTGCATGTTTTCCATACTGCTCGCTTAAACACACCTGATTCAAATGATTAGGATCATTTTCAAGCTCCTGCAGAGCTTGCTGATGAGCTAATAATTTGATTCAGGTGAGTTAATGACAGAAGCATCAAAAACATGCATGCCCTCGAGGACTGGAGTTTGAGACCTATATTTTAGAGTATTCTTGCCTATAATCTTCATCCCTATAATCATTTGCTTTGTACAGTATTTTATTATGGACTCTATTCTGATTGCACAGTATGTAGGTGTAAGTCCCTACCCTGTTGCTGAGCTAAAATACTGTGTGGTGTGGCCAAATTTCCCATCTTGCCGAGTCAGCTCTCCGAGATCATTCGGCCACACTGGTTTCCAGCCTTTGGTCATTGTCTGTGTTCTCCAAACACCTATGAAAAACACAAGCAAATTATTCTCTATTAATGTGCAAAGCTAAACAAATATTTTGATAATATAGAGGTGTCCAATCCAACAATTCCCCCTAACTACTCGATTCGATATGAAATTTACCCGATGAACTCAGGTATTCTTGAGTTGAAAAAAATAAGCAGCGAGCCACAGGTTCATGAAAATATTTAATTTCCCCCAATGGTTTTCAAAGTTATCCAGGCCTCTGCTGCCTATGCAGACCATAAGAATCATTTGGATCATGGGCTTTTTAATTCTTAAGGCAAATAATGCAAAAAAGAAAAAAGAAAACGAAACTAGCACTCTGCAGGCGTAGCTGCAATCAGGGATAGTTTGTCTCTCATGTCTTTAAAAAACACCTTATAACACATACATGTGTAGCACCCTTGCTACCACTCTGTCTATGACTTACCGGAGAATGGCGTGTGCTTGGGTTCGGTTTAATGTCGCAGGTACTTTCATTGACTTAGCAACAATATAATAAAGATACTTAACAGAATAAAGACCCAAGAAGATATGACTTTAGGCATAGAAAAGCCATATTTAATAAACTGAAAGCGCAAGCAAAGCTTGGTACAACTAGAAAAGAAAAGGTAAATACGTACTGTTGGAGTTAATAATTAGATTAATGTTCTTTTTAGTAACTTAGCACCATGTAAACAACAGACAACATTACAGAACATCTGGTGAACAAAGACTTGATGAACAAACATTTTTCATTTCGTGTCTGTAGTGAACAGAAATAAAAGACCCAACTCTGGGTGGGACCACACACACATCCACAGTTAGTACTCAACAACCTCCTGTGTTTATGGCGTATGATCGCTGTCAAAAAGGCGTATCCGTGTTTTCAGATTTGTATCCGTGTTTTACCACATCGTCTCTATTTGCATATTCAACTAAATGGTAAATAGAAATGGACTTTGACGGTTCTACCTTGGGTACTCAAAGCGCTTTACACTAACTCATTTATCTACTGATGACGCAGCATCAGGAACAACTGATGGGTTCGGTGTCTTGCTGGTTGGGGGATCGAACCCACAGCCTCTCAGCTGCGAGATGACCACTCTACCGGGCCATGCCGCCCTCAAACCCCGAAAGCAGATCCATGCTAATGGGTCTGCCTGGAGGATGTAGGGCAGGGGCGTGTAGTTCCAAAAATGGCACCAAAAGAACTACACACCCCTGTCCCGACAGGTACATAAAGCTATATTAGAGGGTGAAATGAGTCTAGTGTTTATGTCGCTATTACTATATATCATATTAACATAATGCAATAAAATTTTTGTAAATTTTGTAAAGCGTTAGAAAAATAAATGGTCATCTGACTGTTGTAATATTGATATGACATTACTAAAAATATTATGGAAAACGTCTTGTCCTGACAGGTACATACACACAGCGATACTGTATTATAGAGCGAAATAATGCATCTAACGTTTGTTATGTATTTATATCATTTAAAAAATCATAAATCCAATACATGCAATAGAACTATTAAAAAAAAAAAAGGTCGACAGTGTTGTAATATTCATCCGACATTTGTTAAAAAAAATATTATGGAAAATGCAGTCCAGTACAACCTTTTGCATCCATTTGTGATACGTCCTTTAAAACTGCTTTTTCCCCCCATCCAAAATGACAATGCCAAAAGTCATTCTAAAACGTAAAAGTGGAGACCAAAATAAATATGACCACATTTGGCAAAAACAATCTAGAAAAAAATATATTCAAGTACACACACTTAATAATTTCATTAATAAATTCACTTTCAAGAAGTATCATATAAGTGACAATCTATATCAGGGGTGGGCAACTCCAGCTCTCGAGGGCCGGTGTCCTGCATGTTTTCCAGTTTTCTCTCCCAAACACACCTGATTTAAACCATTAGCTCATCAACAAGCTCTGCTGGAGCTTGAGAATAATCCTAATCAGTTGAATCAGGAGTGTTTGATAGAGAAAACAGGAAAACATGCAGGACACCGGCCCCCGAGGCCTGGAATTGCCCACCCCTGATCTATATGGTTCCAAGAAGAATGAGTCCACTTCTATGCAAGTATTTGTGATTTTGTAGGAAATTGCGACTATTAGGTATAACAAATAATTCCCAATTTTGATGTTCATAGATTTAAAGAAAACGTGTTACTATAGATCATACTGTATGAATGGAAAAAAAAAATTAATAGGACTGGTATATATTGTAAATGGATAACAAGTTACAGTACATGGATGATAGAAATTGTATGTGCAATTTACTGTAATAACAAAAAATCAGTTCAGCTGAAGATACCACAAAGGATCCCACAAGGCTCTGTACTTGGTCTTGTATTATTTACATTATATATTAATGACAGTTGCAGTGTTTCAAAAATGTTTGCTGCTCTGGAGTGAGTCTTGAACAACTTATGATCTTACTTACTTACTTATGATGACTTAGTTGAATTCAAAATGGCACAAACGATGTACAGTATATAACATATAATGGCGAACTTTGCTACAGTATCCAGAAGCATTTCGCTATAAGAAAAGGCTATTATAGTTTGAAGGGGCTCAAACGATTTCAAAAAAGTGTAAGAACTAACATAAGCAGACGTGTATCTCTGTGAAAGGTGCTGATATATGAACTAGAACTAGTATTTGGTATGATGTAATGGAGAACAAGGCTAGGACTTGATAGGTTTTTGTGTTAAACATATAAACTGTGATATCATTGATGAATTTTTAATTTAACCCTGTAAAAGATAACTATAAACAAAGTTATTTTTACTAGAAGTATTTAATTGCCATTTTACAACGGTCCGCTATAAACACCTTTTTCTAATACCTATGTTAGCTGCTATGACCTGTGCACAGTTCAGATACCAAAAAAAAATAAATAAGAAAACATGAGTCAAAAGCACATTTATTCAAGTTTCGCAGATGAGTGTGAAACGCCTTGGATGAAGATCAGTGCCTCCAAATCTAATGCCGCGTTCAGATGGAGCATGAAGAGCGGACGGTTTTGTATGTTAGTCCATCGAGTTTGCGCGACGGGCATGATGACGCGTCGAGCGACGCGATGGAGCGAAGCGCGGCACGTAATTACGCGTGACGTGAGAAGTTAAAAAAAAATTAACTTTTGTTGCATGTCGCGTCGCGTCAGCCAATCAGCTTCGGGAACATTCAACATCTCAAGCAGGGGGCAGGAACGAATCATGGCGGCTGCTTTGCCGGGAGATATCCAACAGGGCCAGCTGAGCTTTCAATACAAAACGGAGCCAAGCAAGAGCACTCACCTAGCTTGTAGAAAGGCGGAAGGGAGAACTTGGGACAACTGGTATGTGCAGCGTTTGCTTTCTTTTTTTAATAGCCTTTGAACCGTAGTTACTGTGCTAAGCTAACGATAGTGCAGCACTGACAGCACAGTATTTAGCACAGTATTGGCCACTTGATTGCAACATTGACCATGTTTTTTTTTTTTTATTTGGCAGACAAGTATTGCCATGAAGCAGGGACACGCAGTTTAAAAAAAGAATAATAAAGGTGCTGTCGGAGGAAATATTGGCTCTGCCATATCTCAGAAAAGTGAACGTTCTCAGCAATGCTCTCCTTTCTGGATCTACTGTAAAGTGCACAGCAAGCTCACCCCCCTCCCCCCGCGTGATACTGTTGCAAAAGTGAACTTCATCTTGACCTCGCTACAAAACGCCTCGCGTAGAGTGTAAACGACATGCTCGATCTGAATGCAGACCATGAGACAATGGTCCTCAGTTAAAGAAGGATGGAGTGCCCTCTCCACGGGGGGAATGAGGTTCTGCCCCAAGTGGAGGAGTTCAAGTATCTTGTGGTCTTGTTTGAGAGTGAGGGTAGGATAGAATGGAAGATCATCAGGCGGATCGATGCAGCGTCTGCTCTCTATTTACCGGCCCATCTACGTTCCAGCCCTCACTTATGGTCAAGAGCTGTGGGTCGTGACTGAGAGAACAAGATCCCGGGTACAAGTGGCCAAAATTGGTTTCCTCTTCAGGGTGTCTGGGCTCTCCCTTAAAGATAAGATGAGAAGCTTGGTCAAATGGGAGGGACAGTGTTGAGAGGAGCCAGTGGAGGTGGTTCGAGCATCTGGTTAGGATGCCTCCCGGACGCCTCCGTAGTGAGGTGTTTCGGGCATGTCCCACCGGGAGGAGACCCCAGGGATGACCCAGGACACGCTGGAGGGATGCTGGCCTGGGGATTCCACTGGTGGAGCTGAATGAAGTCGCTTGGGAGAGGGAAGTCTGGGCTTTCCTGCTAAGGCTGCTGTCCCAGCGACCCAAGTGGAAGGTAATGGGTGAATAGATGGATGGATGGATTCCCAAATCTAAGAGTCTTTTTTATTCATCAACATATTCAATTTGACAAGTATATTTGTTACTCTTCAGCCATAATGAAACTTACAAAATAAAAATTGCAAATTGCATGCTTGCTCATCACAAAGTGGGTCTATTTCTCCCAAACATGTTACCGTCAAACATATGAGTAAATAATCAAGCTTTTTATGTTCTTTTTTAAGGTTCTTACTCCTCCACCTCACTCTCTCTCTTCTTGAGCAGATGTGTCCCTGACGGGAGGGCAGAGCCAACAGCCGCGCATCTGACTACCATCAACAATCACTGGGTTATTTAAACGCGACTGGAGCTGGAGGAAGCCGTCGGAGTATACTGTAATTCGGTCTAGTTTTCAAGTTCCCGCGTATGCTATTGCTTCTGGTGTTGAGTATTTCTGTTGCTACTTTGTAAGTGCATTTTTGCTCGTGTCTACTTTTGTTCGTTACTTTCCGTTTCAACGGCTTCCTCCAGGTGGTGCCCCCCCAACCCCCCCTCCCCACCCCCCCCTCCCCCACAGGCCATTTTGTGTGTGCGTGCGTGTGTGTGCGCGCGCGCGCGTGTCTGTAAGATAAATCAATTTTTGGTGTTGAATTTTAATTTTTGTATTAACAAAAATCAAATGAATTACTTGTGGATGATTTCTCCATCGTGACTCACCCGGTTCTCACCATGTTGCACAAACGCATTTTACATGTGTTTTGTGTTCTACGTGATTTAAAAATATTTGTGACTGAAACCCTTCTGAATTGGTTTTCTGGCAGAATTTTGCTGTGACGTCACCAGAGAGCGAGGGATTATGGTGAAGGAGGGGAAGGAAGAGGGGGTGAGGAGGAAAAGAGCTTCACAGTAGTGAAACGTTCTGAGTTTATGCGCTTCTGTCAAGTGTTTGTTAATGTGTGTACGTGTCTATGTGTTTGCGTCTATTCTCCAGGCGCGTTTTGTGAAAGTGGACAACATTCAGTCAGCTGACAGGACTGAATTCCCGCCACAGAGCACGCGCGATACGAGTTGGGACTGATAAACGCCTTCCTTTCTAATTGTCTACGGGAGACACTTTTCCACTCTATGTAGACACGGATATTTCATTCAATCGATGACAATCAATCAATCAATCAATCAATCTGCTAAAACATCCGCCCGCGGCTTCTTGTGAGTATAACTCTGCTGTATTACAATTGCTGGATGTTGAACTTTTGATAATTTTCCTTTTCAGCGACAGCATCGTGGCGCATACGCGGCTGGAGGCTTTTGGTTAGCCGTTTAATGTCTGTTGTTTCATGGTGATATATAGTGTATTAGATGTGCGTACGATTGTACTATACCGGTGTTGTGATATCGTTATGAGCACATTGGTACTTGAAATGTGTTATTAACTTTGCGCCGATGCTCGTTATGATTAAACACTTGTTTACACGTGCGCTCTCACCACAACTAACGGACTATGCTGTGCGTGTTGACGCGTGGGTGTTGCTCTTCTACACGGTGGCGTACTTTTCATGTGTGTAACCCCCACACGTCACAGTGTACACTGTCGATGGCTGTTGACTGACGTCAGTGTGACTGAAGAAATGAGGGCCAAGTTGTTAGTGGCATAATCGACTATTAACAGATTACAACGTGGCTCCATTAGCTATACAGCGATCCCTCGCTACTCCGTGCCTCCCCTATTGCACCCTCAGTGCATCACAGATTTTTTTTCCATAAAAAAAAAAAGCTATATTGTGGAGAGAGACTGTGAAGGTTCCTTGGATGGCAGACGAGTTAACTATATACGCACTTGCCACGGGCACTCGGCAAATGTCAAACTACTGCAGTACACATATTTACTTCAATCTTAAATGATTAAACCTTATACAGTAGCTGTGCTGTTATCCCTTCTCGTTCCCATCCCATCTGCTGTAGTCTCACGAAGACCCATGGTTAAATTAGTGACCAATGAGGGCAGGAATAGAGACAACTCCCGGGTGGAAGTAGATAACAACTCCTGCCCTCATTGATGGATGGTCGCGCCAGGAACTAATCACGTCTTGTAGAAGTGCCGTCACTCTTATGAAACTCACACACGCTGTTAGATAGATGCGAAGTGAGAGCAGGAGAAAGTAGCGCTGCAGCGGATTGTTGTAGTCATGTTCTATAGGTGTTTTGGACGGGGTTTCTGTTCATTTCTGGGGATGGTAAATGTTTAACATGACCCTTTGCATCAAATAGCACATTTGAGAAAGTAATCATACCACCCAAACTGAGTTAGCAAATAATGTAAAATGTAGGTTGTCAGGAAAATACAGTTTCTACGCAAACCAGTTCATAGTTCATCCATCCATCAATAGCCTATCAGGGTTAGTAGACAGGGCACAGCCTGGACTGGTTGCCGGCCATAGTTCATAGTTCAGTTCACAATTTTTAAAAATATTGTTCAGTTTATAGTTCATTTAAAAATATCTAACCTAAGTAAAGACTTCCTTCTCATCCTGCTCGGTGGGGAACATTCTTGGTGGATGGGTAGCAAGTGAATGTGGCATTTATTGTATTGTATTTTAATTTGTTCTCGATTTAACTTTTTTTTATGCCGTAACACTACTGCATTAAAACAAACACTAATGCATTACACTAGATACATTACTTTTGTAATGTATTACTGCCAACACTGTTGACCAAACATGATGAATAATCGAGACTAATAAACGTAATTTCAATATTTACCAAAACAATCGTGATTTTTATTCTGTACATAATCATGCAACCCTAGGTCAGTGGTTCTCAACCTTTTTTTCGTGATGACCCCACCCCCCCCGAAATATTTTTTCAGCCAAGTACCTCTGAGGTTTTACACGCATGAGCTAATTAACATAGGTTTTGATTGATTGCCATACGTCGAATTTGCGTTACGATCCCAACTGCAGAACGGATTAATCTCGTAAACCGGGGGCCCACTCTGTGTGAAACTGAATTTTTCTGGAAATATGAGAAGTTGCACTTGGAGGGAAATAAAATAAAGTGCTCTCATATCCATGCAGAATTTAAGTTGTAAATAAATGTAGTCATTTTGGCAGGAAATTCAATTAAATAAAATTTGGTTCATTTCAATTCAACATAATCTCATTTATCCCCTAACAACAATTAAAAAGCAGTAGCACCTGAGCAGCATCAAATGTAAGAATACAATTATAAAAAAAAATAACAATACACAACTTGATATACACAATACATTTTGAACTTTGCTCCCCGTGTAAACATATGGAATTGCTAAACTTAGAATCGAGCAACCGTCAAGGTCCCAAATGGTTTTGTAACAATAGTTCAGGGACCCCCTAAGTTTTTCTCACCAAGGACCAGTCAACACTTGAGATTTCTGTGTTAGATGGGGGTGGGTGTATAGTGACTGCTCTCAACTGCGGCCACACCATCCTTCCTCACTACATAATGTCATATCCACAGTGGCCAGAGGCGGCGCCAAAAAAACAAAGATCCAGCCAACCAAAGCACATGTGAATGAACTGTCAAAGGATAAACCTTTTGATCTACCTGTCTCATCTACCATTTGAACCATGGACCGATGGTACTGGCAGTTGGGTACCACCGCGATAGTTCATTTGTGTTCAAGAGTGCCAGGGATTTTTGAATCTAGTCCATGATCTTCAGAGTATAATGCCTATGCTTCAGATTTTGTACGTTCTCATGAAGGTAGCATATTCATTTGACATTGCACATTTTCTGTCGAGGAGGAGGAAGAGGTGGAGTAGTGTTAAGCCATCGTGTAATCAGCATGTATGGGAGGATTCTCTCACTCTCTTTCTCCCATGAACCTGTTACGTGTCACTGTCATCAATGGTTTGAGTTTCAAAATGAGAGCACCAAGCAAAAGTGTTGTGTGATCTGATTGACATCTGGGTTTACTCAAACATTTAGCTGGATGGAGAGATCATTTGTTTGGCCAATGAGGGATTATTATTTTTTTTTTTTTGTGCCATAGCACATTTGTTTGAACTCAAGTTTTACTAGTTTTACATTGCTGCACAGAATAAGCGGTGTAAAAATTCTTCTCTTTTCCACACAATAACAACTTTGTGCTGTATTCCTCCATCTTAAAAGATGTTGCCAAACAGCATTAACATTTTTTTCCACTAATTAATCTTCTGTTTTTGCAAATTGAATATTTTATAAGACAATAAAAAACTAATAAATATGTGGGGAAAAATAACCCTCAATTCCTGGTATGACACATTAAAATCATGTCAGTTATAATAAAGTCTGTTATTTTCACGGTCAGTTAATTTATTCTGTGCATGTCATCTGGATGATGATGAAGAGTGTTTATTATTTAGATTTTTAATACAGAATGCAATTTTCTTTTGCAAACTCACAATAATTGTGATGCATTGCACTGCAGAAATTACCAAATGGGCTGTCTTAGATAATCACTAACCTCAATCATAGAGGCCACAAGTAATGACACAAAATGTTTAGACTTCTAGCTAGCTCTAAATGAAGACAGCAAACGTTATTAACCTCTAAATATGTTTGCATGGAAGGTGAAAAATTGTAGGGGAACGTTTTGCCAGACAATCCATTAAGTAGCTGTTGTTGCTGAGTGACTTTATGCGCCAGCCATGCTCAACATGTACAGTATTTGTAACCCAGCAGTTGAATAAGAGCAACAGATAGAGCAAATATTTTTATAATATCCATATACCTTTGTTGGAAGATTTTACAAATATTTGTACAGTATTTCTTTTGAATGATTAGACTTTGATTTTCCTTGGGACATTGGCATGTTATAGAACATAGACCAAACCTTTAAGTATAAAATTATCCACCGATTTGTATTGTAATGGAATCAGCGAATTTTATTCAACCTTTGCAAATGTAGTAAGTTAATCTTTAGATTATACAGTAACACAGTATAACAGTAAAACGTTTTCAGACTTGTGAAAAATGACTTGTCCGCATGAGTGTGATGGGTGAAACTGAGATCTGGAGTGCAGGACAAAGGCCAGGTGTGGCTCTATGGCAGTAGTATGGATGCGCAAGATGTCTCGCAAGTGTGAGTCTGATAGCCGTCTCCTCACACGGCTCTTATTTAAGTTCATAACCGAGAATGTCTTCTCACACAAATACGTCGAACCGAACAAGCTTAGCATTTTCTTAACAAATGCTCGAATCTCTCGGAAATGTTTCCTTATATTCAGCTTTCAGTAAAAGTTGGCCATATAAAGTTGTTGGTGCTGACCTCAGCTCATTGCATCACACTGCAGCTCAACTTTCTTTCTTTTGTTGATTGTCGCCATTTTAGAAAATTAGGGGCTCGTACAATTACTCATATATTAATTTGCTCTTCCTAATTGACCCTATTGATGACAGCATTTAGCACACGCAGGTAACAGCGCTGCCGCCCAATGTATTAAATCTCCATGCGGGCCAGACGTTATTGCTTTTATGACGGAGGCTGCAACCATCATGATTAAATCATATTTGTAAATGAAAAAACTAATTAAAAGCAGGAAGACGAGAGGTCATCTTCTTTGAGAGATATTGCAAGAGTCTGTGGAAAGTGGGACAATGTGTAAGTTTCATCAATAACTTCACACACTCCCCCTTGAATGGCCATAAGCAAACCTGGAATTCTCCTGTGTTATAAAACCATAGACTGTAAAGCAGATGTTGTTGGCTACAAAACTATCAAGAAACTGCAACAAAACACAGCAATTGATTTCTACATGTTCTCACCCCTCTCCCCAAATTCTCAGGGATGTAAAAAACGGTTGTAATATCGGCTCCATTCATTGATTCTGAAAACAAAACAGCAGAGTGCTTAGCACTCCTGGTCAAAAAAATGATGGTGCTCTACAAGTTGCATGTAAAAGGTGATGTCTGAGAATATAACCAAGTTGCAAAAGTCACCCCAATTACCAGCAAGTAGGAAATAGGCTTTAATGTTGCGCACCCAATAATAATCAGTAAAGATAGGACTCCGTGATGAAGGGGTAAAATACGAACAGGACAGCAGTGGAAACATCATATCAACCCCCAGTTTCACTGAGTTGGTAAAACAGCTAAAAGACCAAAAGCATCACGTGTGATGAATTTCATTCAAAGGGGTACAAAAAACAACACATTTTCTCATGCAAGGGATATGATAGGGAAAATAGAACATTTTGAAAAAAAGTCTGGACTAGGTCTAGGCAAGTGGATCTAAATATTGTGGCCAAGCTAAAAATCTGTAATTTGAAAACAGTTTGCTTAAGATTTAAATGGTGTTGACGACTAATGAATTTGGTGTGACATGGAAAAATTCGTTGGAAGCACATTTTATGGGTGGGCTGCTAAACCCATCAACCATATATACTTATACTGTACATATCATAGGGCCAGTAGGATCAAATGAGAACAAAACTGTCAAATATGAGCAAAACATAGAATTTGATTATGTTAGCCTTACGTGCAATTACTTTAATGATCACATGAATGTTGGAAATATTGCACACACATAAATTGAATTCCTGATGGTGTTGCATTAAACAACTCCAGCAAGTCTTGATGAACAAGTTTGTCGGAAGCATTAGAATGGCATTCAGTGTGTGGACAATTGTTCACATGAGCCAATCAAAGAATCAATCATAAAACAAGCAATGATAACACGGTAGCAACACTTCAAACACACAAAACAAACCATTTGGACCTTGTGAGTTTGGATTGCTGGCATCAAATGAAATTAAATGGCCACAGCATGTGATATAATTGTGTCAATGAATGCAAACAAATATAAAAGTGGTGTAATACATGCTGAGGTGTTCTGTTGCTGTCAGCTGGTGGATTCCTGACAAAAGAGGTGACGGAAATTGCAATGAGATGCAGTCTCAGGCACCATCGTGGAATCCTTGTTGACAAAGTAGGGTGGTGGCTAGGCACGCCACACGTTCTTTGAGAGCGCTGAGCAGTGGCTTTCTCAGATGGTGTTGGCACAGATGAAACCAGTGAGTAAAGCTAGGTCATTCTCTCTGTGACCTTGACAGGTGTCAGTGTAGTGAGGAGGACCTGGTATGGATCCCAGTCAATTTCTGGACTGTAATTCTTTCTCCAGAAGTCCTTCATCAACACGTGTGTACTGGGCCTGATGATCTCTGACATTAAACAAAGCAGAAGAAAGATTAATACAGAACGACGACATTGCATCTTCACACAATGTTATACTGTAGACGGCGTTTTGTTTGGCGGTTCTAGACCAAGATGACAAAAAGCACATCAAAAAGACTGAGCATGAAGCGTGTTCGCGTCCTCGTTTGTATATACATCAACACAAAATGCAGGGCCTTTGTCCAGGGGAGGGCTGTTTACTCACAGCACTTTGCCAATGTGTTTTTAAGTGTGCCGTTTTCTCTCTCAACAGCACCTCCACTGGCCATGTGATATAAACTGTTTTGAGACATTAATGATAATAACGAGAATAATAATAATAATAATCTCCAATCTCCCAATTTGTTTAATGGTTTCACTTGCAAAATGAGTGCAACTATCACTGGAAACTTTGGTGGGAATTCCCTAACTTGGAAAATTTTCATTCAGCAGTACATTTGCTGGTGCGTTAGTAGTATGTACAGAGGTGGGAAAGTCCTCAAGCCACTCAGACCACACGTCAGAAGTGCCTTCTCCCCTCCAATGTCGTGAGCTCAATGCAGTTCATCATGAGATGTTCAAATAGTTGTGTAGATGGTGGGTGTGCAGATAAATGTGGGCGTGTGACCCCTTGACCTGTCTCTTTTGGGGCACACATAGAATGGGCCTCTCAATGTTTATGTTTATATTGAGTGTAAGAAAACCCTTTGTGAACTGGTTTGTGTTAATTTTAGATAACCTCCCCCTTGACACGTGTCAATTTAATAAAAACAAGAAAAAAAATGCTGTGACAAGCAAGAAGTTTCACTTGGCCTCAACTAGGTTTTAATAATCACATCAATACAGGCCCCTGACAGTTTCCATAGAGCCTTTTCACTGAGCTTGCAAACTATTGCATGTCATGCAGTGACGCATTATAAAAGTTAACAGCTGTATAAACAATGTGTAATAGAAGATAATTAAAACCAAACAACAAAATAAATTGATTAGAAACAATAATTAAGAATGAAAAGGAATTGTGTTGGAACTCTAAAGGTTCACAGTCTGTTCACAGACACTAGATGAACTGTAATTAAAATTTATAAACGTTTATTTCATTTACATGAGCCTTCTTTTATTATTTATTGGCAGTTTGGTGACTTAGTGGTTAGCATGTCCACCTCACAATTCAGGGACCCGAGTTCAAATTCCACCGGCTCCGGCCTTCCGCTGTCGAGTTTGCATGGTCTTCCCAAGGGTTCTCTCCGGGCACACCAGCTTCCTCCCACATTCCAAAAATACGCATGGCATTCGTATTGGACATATTACATTGGCCTGACTGCAGGGGGTCCGTGAAATTTTTTGAGTTATTAATAAAAAACTTTGTTGTGTTGATTTCACGTTTTTTTTTATTATTAAATTGTGAACGTATTCATGTGTTTTCAATAAAGCAATCAATTCAGCCAGTTGAGGTCATTCAATGCCATGGAGGTATTTTCACTTATTTTTATAAGTTATAAGTTCAGATATTCATTCCCAGAAACTTAAGTATCGATTATTACTTAAAGGGACAATGTTTAAGATTTCGACCGTTTTAATTAAAAAGAAATAAATGATTATAAATTTACAAAAACTTGCAAATAAATGTGTAAATACTTATGTTTTAAATATAATTCTAGATCTAGTTATCATTACATTATATTACATGGGGGGTGACACTCCTCCGGAGGCTGTCATGTCTGTTATAGCTCTGGACAATGGTAAATGCAGCATCTCCAGCTGTCTGTAATGAAAAACGGTCTAAATCTTACACATTGGCCCTTTAATTATCTGGAAATAAATGTACATTATGTACTTAAGTATCGATTTAATACTTAAGTATCTGGGACTCTTAAAAAGTGAAAATGCGCCCCGGTTATACTATTTTTAAAAATGTAATAATTTTCAAAGTTGTCTGTGTGTTGCCTGTGTGTTCCTGCCCTTGCGTGTCACCCAATCAGCTTTCCCTGCCTCTTGTTCTCTCCCAGCTGTTTCGCGTTGTTTGTAATTAGCCTTGTGTATTTAAGTTGCAGCCTTGTCACTGTTAGCCGTCGGATTATTGTTATGGTCACCCTCACGTCCTCACTCCCTTGTCCACAGTGCACTCCCGTTCATCGGTTGCCCTTCCCCGTAAGTTTAGTTTTGCGTTTTCTCGTTCCTTTTGTACTTTGCCCAGTTTTTGTCTGTTTTGTTTCTGCCATCTTTTGTTCATTAAAACGATATTTTTGAGCACATCCCCTCCTGGCTTCCTTGCTCCTCGCACCCTCGGTCCATCCTCCCGCACACCCGCATTCAACTCATCATGCCCCGCCGTGACAATTTTTGTTTTACTTCCACAAATATTTGCAGTGAGGGTCCTTGGACAATTTGTTTTCTAAAAGGGGTCCCTGACTCCAAAAAGAACCCCTGGACTCGACAATATGTAAATATTTGTAAATACTGTAAAGAGAACCTGTGAGGCTATGGTTGACCGGCGAATGTAGGACAACCGAAAATGCTTACCTAAAACCGTAAAAATCTATCGATTATTGTCATTAAACTGCAAATGTATGTGGACATTCTAATTTTAGAACAATGGACCCAATAGTTTAGTTTTTATGAATGAAGTGTTTTCCACACCGAGCAACACTAAGCTTCTGTAGTCATAACGCATCAGGAAAGAGGCAGGGAAGAAAGTATCCATAAAATCAGGGGGGGATTGATGTAATATTTTCAGAGGTTGGAGTGAGCTAAATTTTCATGAAAATTGAGCGCAGTTTTTGACTGACACTAAGCTTTTCTGCAAGTTATTTTTATGTCTGTCACGGTCAAAGTATTCCAAATTTTGTGAAATGCGCAATAATCGAGCTTCAGCTGAAAAGTACTTGTATCTTCGAGGTTTAAACATTGGTAGTTAAGGTTAGATTAAGTTTTAGGTAAAAATAGGTGTGCAAATTAAGACCATTCACCGTAATTACATATTTTGTAATGTTGGAAAATCTGGTAGATCTACATTGTTTATCTTATTGTACTTACAGGAGCAATTACCTGAAAAGTCCCTCCGATGTTTGTATTTTTTAATGCACTGCTTATATGTTTGTATTTTAATTGCCCAAGCGTGTCGTTAGCCCCAACCAAATTACTTTTGTGTGTGTCTCAGTGTGTATGTGTGTGTGTGTGTGTGCTTGCCTGCATATATGTAATTGATTGCCATTACTTTTGCAATGCACAGAAATATAGGTAAATGTAGGTAAAATACAGGTAAAAAGTCTCTACAATAATACAAGCTTTGATCAGCCTTTTGTCTAAACACAGCATTCTGATTGATATTGCATTTGTAGAAAACGAATAAAGTCCACCCATTCTTATTCATCTCAGGAGGCAGCCATTTTGGTTAAAACAATATCACAGCACCTAAAAGTTCAGGTAACGACCACCACCTGTTTTCTGGGTTTGTTGACTTTGGTCTTGTGACATTTATGAACTGAGGACTTTGGAACTGTGATATAATTTCAGTAAAATGGCCAGAAGTGGACAATTTAAAAAAAAAATTCACTTCTTTTTTTTTTTTAATTTCAAGTTCAAAAATGTTTTTTCATTATATATACTTTTTGAATATCAGTGGGGCTGCATAAAACATGTCATTGTCAAAATATAAAATAAAAATGGACTTGAGTTCCCCCATGACAATAACATAGTATTTTATCTATTAGTAGATATCAAATTCTATTAATTTGCTACATCTACCTATTATTTGAAACGGTTTTGCTCAGAAAAGAAATTAGGGGAGATCTCTTGACACAAATGTTTGATCACCTGTTTGCTTTGACACCACGCATCATGAATATTCCTCCGCCTCTAAATGTTTTCCTTGAATGAACTTAATCGTTTTAGAGTTGCTACTTAAGGAGAATTAATTTTTTTCCTCTTTTTCATTGTTGAGCTTGAAGTCAGTGAGGTGGTCAAAAAACTCCTTGGTAGCAAGGCCCTGGGGGTGGATGAGATCCGCTCGGAGTTCCTGAAGGTTCTGCATGCTGTTGGGCTGTCTTGGCTGACACGCCTTTGCAACATCGCATTGACATTGGGGACAGCACCTCTGGATTGGCAGACTGGGGTTGTGGTCCAACTTTTTAAGAAGGGTGAGTGTGTTCAAACCAAAGAGGAATCACACCCCTCAGCCTCCCCGGTAAGGTCTATTCAGGGGTGCTGGAGAAGAGGGTCCGTCAGGAGCAGTGTGGTTTGGTTGGAACAGTGGAACAGCTCTACACCTTCGGCAGTGTCCTCGAAGGGTACATGGGAGTTCGCCCAAAGAGTCTACATGTGCTTTGTGGACTTGGAGAAGGCATTCAACTGTGTCCCTGGGGATCTCTGTGGGGGGTGCTTCAGGAGTATGAGGTAGCAGACGCCCTGATACGGGCTGTTTGGTCCCGTACGACCGATGTCAGAGCTTGGTCCGCATTTCCAGCAGTAGGTCAAATTAGTTTCCGGTGAGGGTTGGACTCCACCAAGGCTGCCCTTTGTCACCGATTCTGTTCATTACCTTTATGGACAGAAGTTTTAGGCGCAGCCGAAGCGTTGAGGGGGTATGGTTAGGGAGCCCCAGCATCGCATCTTTGCTTTTTGCGGATGATGTGGTGCTGTTGGCTTCTTCAGGCCGTGACCTCCAACTCTCACTGGAGCGGTTCGCAGCCAAGTGTGAAGTGGCTGGGATGAAGATCACTGCCTCCAAATCTGAGATCATGGTCCTCAGACGGAAAAGGGTAGAATGCCCTCTCCGGGTCGGGGATGAAGTCCTGCCCCAAGTGGAGGAGTTCAAGTATCTTGGGGTCTTGTTCACGAGTGAGGGTAGAATGGAATGTGAGATGGACACGCGGATTGGTGTGGCGTCTGCTGTAATACGGACCCTTCACCGGTCTGTCGTGGTGAAGAAAGAGCTGAGCTGAAACTCTCTATTTACCAGTTGATCTACATTCCTGCCCTCAGCGATGGCCACGAGCTGTGGTTCGTGACCAAAAGAACAATATCCCGGATACAAGTGGCCGAAATGAGTTTCCTCCGCAGGATGTCCGGGCTCTGCTTTAGAGATTGAGTGAGAAGCTTGGTCATCCGGAAGGGGCTCAGCGTTGAGCCGTGTTGAGAGGAGCCAGTTGAGGTGGTTCAGGCATCTGATTAGCATGCCCCCCGGACGCCTCCTCGGTGAGCTGTTTCGGGCATGTCCCACGGGAAGGAGGCCCCAGGGACGACCTAGGACATGCTGGAGGGACTAAGTTTCTCAGCTGGCCTAATAGCGCCTGGGAATCCTTTCTGAGGAGCTGGACAAAGTGGCCAGGAGAGTGAAGTCTGGGCTTCCTTGCTCAAGCTGCTGCCCCCGCGACCCAACCCTGGAACACAGCGATAGAAGATGGATGGGTGGATCTATGGATGGATGGATAGAGAGAGCAGCAAATAAAAATGGCCTAGTTCAGAGGTCAAGGAATTAAATGCTTAAAACCACAAAAACTTTTCGACATCTAAAAGTGAGGATAACACTACATGATGAATAAATAAATACATAAAATGCCCTCTTCAAATCATCATCAGTCAAATAATCATTGCATGTGGCTGGTGTAGTGAACCCAATTGAAGTGAGGACTATTTAATGTAAAATATCCATCCATCCATCCATTATCTATAGCCGCTTTTCTTCACAAGGCTCGCAGGCTTGCTGGTGCCTATCCCAGCATGTGTATGGGGGTGAGGGGGTGTTAAAAAGAAAACTGTTTTAGATATACAATTTTTATAATCTCTTTTATGGTGGACGTGGCAAGTGGGGGGCGGGGGGACATTTTCTCTTTGTAAAATATAATTGAGAAGCACTGATCAAGTGATCATATCAGTGTTGAAAATGCAGAGCTGCCAGGGGAAAGTGCACGGCCACAGTATCCTTCCTGTTAACTCAAATAATAACTTCACTTTTGTGTGAACTCGTAACAACTTTATTGCGGGCAACTGCCTCCTTCATGTTCACAACTACTACTCCCCATGCTTCCCCAGCACCCTGATCATATACTAAGAGCAACACTGCCCTCTAACAGTATGTCATGTGTAGTTGGTTCTCCAAATTAAACAACAATCTCAGTCTTTCAAAAAACAATAACATAACGAAGTGAACTTTACACTTTACACTTGAAATTGTATCAGAACATGACTGTGTTGTAAGCATCGAATGAACGGTGTAAACAATTTGCAATTTACTTGATTGTCCAATGCCCTTCATAAAGCGCCTTCAACAAGAAGGCTGGAGATGCTCCCTTTTTTGTCAGACAGTCGGCCAGTTGATCTTTGGGTTCTGGCCATAGCGCCTGTTGAACTTCTTTTGTTTGGATCAGCTCTTTAATGGAGCTGATCTCCAAGTGAAGTACAGTCAGCCCCCTGCTTACGAGCATCCTGATTTGCGAACATTCCGCCTTACGAGCGTGGATCAGGGAGAATTTTGTCCTCCGCTTACGAGCAAACCTCTCGTCTTGCGAGCATTCCGTCAAACCAGCCATTGAGTATGTAGAAATGTTCTCGCCTAACTGCGTCAATATATTCAGCAGTTGCGTCATCTACAATCATTAATAGATACTTATGGCGGTAACGTGAAGGCTATTGGTCTTACAATCTCACACTGACTGTCTCACTCACGGTGTCTAAATATATTACCATTTAAGTGTAGTGTTTGTACAGCTAAAGGGAAAAACAGCTGACATGAAATTAAATGTGCCGATTGCAGGACAAAGAATTGTCATTGGTTTAAATGTGTGTTTTTTTTTTAATTAATTGTCAATACATTCCAACCGTTTAAAAAAAAGTGCGAATAATTATCAGTCAGTCAAGGAGACGCCAATATGCTATTGGTCGATTAAGGTCACCCGGTCTCACTCACGGAGATGCTATTGGCCGGCGTCACACGTCAATCACAGAAATGCCGATATGCTATTGGCCGAACGCCTTTATCTAGCTTGATGGGACAGGATGGAAGGAAGTAGACAAAATGAGTGAAAAACGGAATGTTTTGAAGACTTTGCAAACTTTATCTGTTAGACATAGCTTCTAAAATTACTAGCAGCGGTAAAGGAAGAAATAAGAGGATGATGTTTTAGTATCTCCGTGATTTGCACCATGACTGAAAGAGTTACTGTAACACTGTAAGACCAATAGCCTATGTGCGTTGCCGTATTAACTCAAGACGTTGATCTCTGCACCCTGTTACGGGTGGTATTACAGCCCTATATGATGGTTGCTTGACAAAACTGCATGTCATGTTAGTCGGCGACCTCCCGACATGCTTTGGGACAGCGCCGTTGTTGCAATTCTGTGAATTAAAACCAACAGTGAACTGACGCTCGAACAAGCCATAAGTGTGGTGCCTAGTTAATACAACACACACAACCTCCCCTCCGCCTCCACCCAGCTCAATTCACGTCGGGAAAAACAGCTGACATGAAATTAAGTGTGCCGATTGCAGGACAAAAAATCGTCACAGATTTAAATGTGTTTTAATCAATAAGATGTCAATACATTCCAACCGTTTAAAAAAAAAGTGCAAATAATTATCAGTCAGTCAAGGAGACGCCAATATGCTATTGGTCGATTAAGGTCACCCGGTCTCACTCACGGAGATGCTATTGGCCGGTGTCACACGTCAATCACAGAAGTGCCGATATGCTATTGGCCGAACGCCTTTATCTAGCTTGATGGCACAGCTGGTTGGGGTGGAAGGAAGTAGAGAAAACCCTGACTGAAAAAGTTACTTTGACACTGTAAGACCAATAGCATATCTGATTTACCGTATTGACTTAGGGCATTCATCTCTGTTCATCTCTGCTTATCTCAGCACAAGTCACGTCTTTCCAAAGGTAAAAGTCATTTATCCTTTGTATTTGTTATTTAATGCAACTGTACAGTAGATTACGTCACTTAATATTAATTTATGTATACAGCGTGATGATTTTACCTAAGGCTTCTGCGCGCGTTGCACGCACTCACGAATTAACATGGGTTTGGATTGCCCGCTATACGAGCAATTCGAGATACGAGCGTAGCCGCTGAACGGATTAAGTTCGTAACCCGGGGGCCCACTGTATTTTCTGAGCAACAGACCTGGTAGATTTCAAAGCCTCCAAAAGAGAATGATTATCAGTGACAGAGATTATTGGTACAGGTCGATCCGAATTACCAGCGTAGAGCTCAGAGAATAATGTTGACAAAAATATGGCATTGTCAATTCCCTCAGACATAGCTAGTGTCTCACCTGCTAGTATACTCCTGACAATTCCCTTAATCTTCTTTGACTGCCACGAAATAGGAGAAAATAGTCCATTCTCACCCATCAGAACAATGAAGTGGCCACCTTGAGTACCCCCATCAGAGAGGTTTGCAAAAGATGCATCAGTGAATACAATACAATATAATACAACCAACTTTAAGCAATCATCTTTCCCCAAGTGTTAAAACTGCAATTCAACTCTTTTGATTTTGATTTTCGCCACTACTCGGTCTGGACAGTCTTTAAATTGACACTTCTTTCATGCTGTTATCCTTCTGCCCACAAGTCTTCCATAAAGGACAACGGATGTGTCTCTGTGTTCTCAGCATGCATCTCTCATGTCATTGTCACATTTTTGTTTGTTGTACTTTTCATCACAAGCAATCTGAGTAACTTTCTTTAGTCTAAGTTCAGCTTCAGTAAAAACTTTCCTTGCTGCATGTAGAGCTGAAATATGCTTGGCCAGTGTTAACTCAAATAATAACTTCACTTTTGTCTGAACTCGTAACAACTTTATTTCGGGCAACTGCCTCCTTCACGTTCACAACAACTACTACTCCCCGTGCTTCCCAGCACCTTGATCATATACCAAGAGCAACACTGCTCTGGCATGTGTAGTTGGTTCTCCAAATTAAACGACACTTCCCTTTAAGAGGCTACTCTTAAAGGGAACAAGTCACCCTGCGACTGTATTTGTTTGGCAGTTGCTGCTGCAGCAAAGCAGAAAAAAAAGTATGGACCATATGTGTAACCACTGAAACGTAGTATATGATGAGGTGATGATGGGCGGCAGTTCTAACAAGGCCATTAAAATTTTGGTCTTCGTGTTGCCGCAGGTCCACCACTTAAAACATAAACAACATACAAACTTGATTTGGACCTTGTACACTACTGGTTTTGAGCTGAAAACTTCTAAGTCACATTTTTGATGAATTTCATATTTTTTCAAATATCAATTTCATTACTCAATGCAAACAATTTTACCATATGACCAAGTGTTGTAAATGTCTTGCACTATTTAATTATGCAATGATAATGGTTGAACAATTTTTGGGGATCTCCTGAAAAGTTGTTACGGCGGGACGAGAGAGGACCCAAGAGCCGGCACGAACTGGTAAGAGCAATGACGGAGCATTTATTGAGCAGAAGGTGCAGGCAGTAGTGAGAGTTGATGGAAGCGTGGCATAGAGGTCTGGGGGGTTCCGGAGTCAGGGGGGCTGGAGTTTGGCTGGCAGCCGGGCGAAGAAAGGCAAACGGGAAGGGGGCTTGGGCAGACTGGTTAAAGCGGCAGGCTAGCGGTCGGTCAGAGGCAGGCAGGGTCGAAATACCAAAGATCCAGTCAAGTCGGCAGGCAATCGGGTGGTCAAGAACGAACAGGGTCGGAGAACAGACAGGCTGGCAGGAGGAATTGCTGGAAAGCTCGGCGCTGCTCATAGAGACGATCTGGTGGGTTGTGGAGGGAAGTGACCGGGATTTATACTGGGCGGGTGAGTGGTTTCAGGTGTTCGTGTTCTGGGCTGATTAGCAGGAGGGCTGAGCAGGTGTGGTGAGTCTGGAAGTGAGGTGGCTGAACTGGCAAACTGTGACAAAAGTGATGAATTTGGATATAGGATTGCACAAGATTCCAGTGATGTTATATTTTTATGTGGAAAGACATCTAGAGCTAGCTTTACATCGAATATTTACATGAATAAGTTAGCAGAGCATTTTTATTACGGCCCAGCCTAGGGTCAACTACAATAACATAGTCAACATAAAAACAACATAAAATCAAAGCACATGGCAATAAAAAATGTGGTTTGTTACCACACATACACAAGAACAAAGAACACTACAATCTACATAATCATTTAGACAGCAGGTGTGGTGAGGCAGAAAATGGGGTGACTGGACTGTGACAGCTCCTTTAGTCAGCCAATGCCAAAATTACAAACAACCCACTTCTAATTTTCAGCAATTTTCTTAACATGGGGTTTTCAATCTTGGTCATTTGAATCAGCTGTGTTGCAGCTGGAAGCTGGAAGTAAACATACAGGAAACCACCTCTCCAGGACCAGGATTGAAGGCCCCTGATCTCATGCTTTATACTGACGACTCATTTACCTGCTGATGACGCACCAGGAGCAACTGAGGGTTCGGTGCCTTGCTCAAAGACACTTCAACATGGTCACAATAGTTGACGGGTTGAAACCTCAACCGCTCAGTTGGGAAAACAACCATTCTACCACTGAGCCACGCCACCCTATATCCTTCTACCTATGATTTTTTTAATACGATAAAGCTTTTGTCATGAAAAATGACAAAACAATTAGCAGAGAAGAGGATAGCAATGTTGCTGGAACTGTTTGTACAAGCTCATCTTCTTCACCCCAATAGTCAAGTTTTATGAAAACGTTTCTCATATGTTTCTGCAAAAAGCAAAGACTGGTGGTGCGCAGGCCGGAATTAAGTGAAACTCAATTTAAAGCAGAGCGCCTGTTGACACATTACAAGACAAAAACGTAGGAGATCCACTGTACATTGTTGCCGAGCACAAGCTCTTTCAGGCTGGCACAAGCTCTTTCAGGCTGGTTTATTGCAACGTGGCTTTGAAGTTGACAGTGAAAGCCTGCAGTGAGGCCCAGCCAAGTGTACAACATCATGTGCTGCCAGAGAGGACTTAGAAATGAGAGCATCTGTAGAGAAATATCCATCAAAGTGGAAGAAGACAAGAAGACACGCTCTGTTTGCAGACCAAGCAAGTGACCAGCTGAAGTTGGAAAGAATGATAGCAGACCTACAGTGGATGACATTAAATGGGTTCTATCAGCTATCAATTACTGCACCTTCGTTTTTCCAATGCACTGCATGATCCAAGCTCAGTAGCAAAACGGTACATCATGGTTCAATTTCAACACTTTTTATCAGCTCACTAAGGAGCTGGCAAAATAACCTGTTAAGGGCAGCTTTGCGAAATCATGAATTGCAACTTACAACTTACTTTTCATAATGTTTAGGGCCTGTTGGGTAGCTACTGTAAACTGGCCGCCATGATTCATTCCTGCCCCGTGTGAGACGTTGAAAGTTCTTGAAGTTGATTGGCTCTCGCAACAATGTGCGGCAAAAGTTTAAATTTTTCAACTTCTTGCGACAGACGAAATGAGCGGGATTTCACATCACATTGCGTCTTGCATCGCTCCGACCTTTGCTTCACTCCATCTGTTGTAAACATTTTGCATAATCCAAAGGCTTTGCCAAAGCCAAACACAATTTTTCTATCTGTGACTCAAATAGGGCTGGTCTGTGAGTGTTGTGTGTGATGAGCCACCAAAACTGTACTGCGCATGTCTATAACCACTCTCAGTGGACAGCCATGGGCCCCGGTCAATGTGGACTGAGGCAGAAATCAGCCAGACGCAAGATGTAACAAATGTATTCAGTTTTAGCGGATAATGGCAGCAAGCTAGCTCGGTTCTCATTGTAACCTAAAGGACAATAAAAACAATTGATCAATATGAATGCTATAGATGCTTTAATAAAGACTAAATTTCGCACTTTTGAAGTTTGAAATGACACATTTAGGACCGCAACAGGCGGTGAATTTTAACATCGTTCAAGCAGGAAAGGACAAAATCCGAGAGGAACATGGCTAACTGTGTGATTAGGAAATCGCTGAATGCCACATGGACAACTATGGGATTCAAAGATAGAAAAAGAGGATGCCATCTTTCAAGAGAGAGACAGCACCAATGATAAGGAGGAAAACAAACTGCAGCAATTATGAATGAAGCTTGTGATACCATGGAGAGATTTAGCAAAAGTAGCACAACAGCTCGTGGACAGCACACTTTTCAGTAAGTTCAAATCATTTCCATTTGTTGAATTTGCTGAATGTACTGTACAACTAAAATTTGATGTACCATTCAGAGTGGTATACTAGCGACACCCTTTCTTTGCTGCAGTTTATGATGTTGCATGATCTGAAACTTTGTCACTGCTCAAAATTATCACAACTCCATGGACAGCAACTGAGTCAGAAAAAAAAACAAAAAACTTTTCAACACTAAAAAGGATCAAGGCATTTACAAAGAAACTCAATGGGCCAAGCAGAGATTAAATGAATTAGCAACAGTATGTTGTCCATTAAAAATGAAGTCATTCATTCAAGATTCAAGAGTTTTATCGTCATATGTATGGTATTATTATATCGCACAATGAAATTCTTATTCTGTTCACTTCCCAAGCAGCAGACTACATTCCTTAATTGAGCAAGTAAATAAATAGCAATAAAAAATAGCAATAAAACAACAAACAGAAACAATGGTACTGTAATGCCCCGGAAGCGAGTAAGGATGCACTCAGTCGTCAGCGTGGCTTTAACACTTTATTTTCACTCAGAACAATGTGATAATGTATCCCTAGAACGAGCTGCTGTTGGCCACAACTCACGCCAACTCTAACTAACTTGACAATCAGCCAGTTCTCCCTTTCGTCCTCATCCCTTGTCCCTCCTACCTCACGTGACCTCCCCAGCAACAGTGACTCCTCCCCATCCATTCACAACAGAGCAACAATACATGGACATTACACTGCCCTCCCCTTTATGAAACCCCTCGCCCCGAGGGGTGAACAAAAAAAATCGTCTAATTGCCGGGGTTGACGCCTCTGTCTCTGGGGCCGGCTGTGGCCAGGCCTGAGTCCATCCGTGAGTAGCTGAACAGGAGCGCTGGTAGGATGCTGGGGCCGCGAGTCCACCGCGTGATTCTCGCTGTCATTCACCGCCGACTGCGCCTCGAACACAGGGACTCCGCTGCCCTGGAGCTAACTCGTCCCGGTGTAAAGCAACCCTTCTACCTCTAGGGGGAACCGCGACTTGATAAACCACCTCCCCCACCCGCTCAAACACCCTACACGCCCCATCCCAGTGATAGTCCAACTTGGGACAGCGTCCCTTTTTCCGTTTAGGCGTATACACCCAAACTAGGTCACCCGGCTGAAAATCCCGCCCCTTGCTCCGCACATCATAGTTCCTCTTTTGATGCACACCAGCCTTCTCCAGCTGGTCTCTGGCGAACGCATGTGCTGTCTCTATTCGATCCTGGAGCTTCCTGGCATACTCTAGCCCCGGGCTGTCTGCTGCGCTGTCTGGTGGTTTCCCAAACATCAACTCCGCCAGTGTCCGGATTTCCCGACCCAGCATCAGCAGGGCAGGAGTGCAGCATGTGGAACTCTGCACAGCCGACCGATACGCCATCAGTACCAGCGGGAGGTGCTCGTCCCAGTCCCGCTGGTGATCGGCAGGCAGAATGGCTAGCTGTTGCTGTAACGTGCGATTAAAACGTTCCACCAGACCATCGCTTTGCAGATGCAAAGGGGTATTGCGGGTTTTCTGTATGCCCAAGTGCTCACACAAGGCTGAAAAAACCTTAAACTCAAAATTCCTGCCCTGATCGCTGTTGTTGGAATTTTATTTCTAAATCAACATAAACTCAAGTTAGTAATCTGACTCCAATTTGTGACCTTACCCAACTGCCACTCATCCAACAGTTTGCACGCTCGTTCTGCAATAGAAAGGTATCAGGAAGCCGGCATTTTCACACACGGGTGGATTTATACCTAACACACAGATCTAATACAAGCACCTGGGTCTCGGGTCCCTCTCAATACAGCCCTGTACGCCGCTGTTGCCACCAGCAGATGTACTCTCATCCGAATTGCCCAGCAATGAGTTATACTACACAATATGCTAATGGCACATCAACAAAGGCATCCTGGCATTATTTCATTGGCTATGTGTATACTGCAGTTAACTTTAGCTTGCTCTCCTTGGTCTTTCTTCCCCTGCAGAATCGCTTGCTTACTCCTCCTGGTTGTAGTTTTCCTCAAAGTTGTTTTCCACCAGGTGCCAAGGTCATCTTGTCCCCGCGGCTAGCACAGTTTGCTCTGAAACATTCCATTCTTACACTCCCTTGCACCCCATATTGTTTTGTTCACTTTACAGTCTCACACTCTCATACACAGAATTTAGCAACATCTAATGAACTACTTTAAGATCAAACTCTTATATTCCTTTACTGTGGAGAATATATGCGGCTCCAAACTGGCTGAACATGCCATCCAAAAGAGCATCAGCCACTGTCTCTGCTTCTTGGTCTGGCAGTGCGTATGCCTCTGGCCACTTTGTAAAATAGTCCATTGCACAGAGCACATACCGGTTCCCTCTGTCCGTCACAGGAAAAGGACCAATGATGTCCACAGCCACCCTTTCCATGGGCGCTCCCACCCCCTTTGCTGTAACGGGGCATGGGACTGGTCTTGGGGTCCTTTGTACGCCGCACATTCGTCACACCGCCTGCAAAAGTCCTCCACATCCTGTCAATGCTGGGCCCAGTAGAACCCTTGCTGCAGCCTCCGAAGGGTCTTTGTGCTGCCAAAATGCCCTGAGCCAGCGCCGCCATGGCAAGCTTCAAGCACTGCCGCTCTCAGAGTTCTGGGGACCATCTTTATGGGGCGGCATGGCTTGGTGGTAGAGTGGTCGTCTCCCAGCCGAAAGGCCGTGGGTTCGATCCCCTGACCATCAAGACCATGTCTAAGTGTCCTTGAGCAAGACACTGAACCCCCAGTTGCTCCTAATGCTGCGTCATCAGTAGGTAAATGACTAGTTAGTGTAAAGCGCTTTGAGTACCTAAGGTAGAAAAGTGCTATATAAGTGAAAGTCCATTTACCATTTACCATCTGCCATCTCTCCGCCCCCGTGGCTGGCTCTATCCACGCCCGCTGCAACACGCCATCTTGCAAGCGCAATACAGCAAACTTGCTCCATAATCTTTGGTGCCCACAGAGAGACCCAACACGGCTTCCCAGGGTGGTCTCTTGCCGTCCAGGAGCCACTGTCACACTGGCTTGAGATCGTGGTCCTCTTCTTGCTTGGCTGCCCAGTCAGCGATGTTCGTGGCCTCCAAGGTGCAGCAAGAAGGCCCATCAGCAGTGTCCTCTCCCCGCAACTCCAACTCTCTGGCATCCCGCCGGTCACAGTAGCTACAGCCATCAGCAGCACAATAAAAAAATAGCAATAAAACAACAAACAGAAACAATGGTACTAATAATATAGTGCAAATTATCATGTAGTGCAAAATATTATTTATGCATTCAGTAAGAGGCAGATTAGTGTGTGACACCAGGCCACAAGGTCTGCCACCTCTTTCCTGTATGCTGTCTTGGATTATTGAATTTTGACAAATTAGTTTTTGACAAGTTTGCCCAGATTAACATGCATCCTTTCTATTTCTGTTTTTATTGAACCAATTTACATAACAGTATGTTCATGTACTACATTTTAATATTCAAATTACAGTGGCTGATTGGAGAAAAAAAAACGCTGCAAATGCTGTAATGCACAGAATGCTAAGAAAAAACACAGAAACGAGGCAAACAAACAAAATGCAAACATTGTACAGTCATTTTTTAACACGTTGCTCTTTTCCGCTTTCATTCTGACCTGATAACTTTTTATTTGTCCCTGAAATATATTCATCCACTGTTCAAACTGTTTCTACATCCAATACCCCAAATCCTATCTGACATCCAAATCCATCTAAATCTAAACAGTGAGCTGTCAATTCAGCAGGTGTTATTTTGGTCTTTGAAATTTTTGAACAATTGTCCTCAATTTGTGTGAGGGTTAGAAATGTTCACAGTTAGAAATGTTCTTTTATAGCATTAGAGATTAGGTAACCCATTATTGCTTCTGCTGTGTGAACAACAACAAAGGTACAGTTGTGGTACTTTGAATCTACAGTATGTTATACTGTACAAAGCACTATTGCGCTTGTAATAGTCACATTTTAGGAAGTACAGCAGTATAGTATGGGATGAGATACAAATCCCACGAGACAAGATATCTCACCAGATTGAGTCCACAAGAACGAGACATGATGATATTTTGGCAAAATTTTTACAGTGAAAATATTCTTGCTAATTTAAACTTCAATTTCAAAATAATATATTTTTATTGAGCAGGCTGCTCAATATAATATAATATAATATAATATAATATAATATAATATAATAAGTTGTTGAAAACGAACAAAAATATTTGTGATATGTTTGGCAACATGTCAATAATAGATGCATTGCTTTCCTGTATTGGTGCTGGACAATGCTTGTCACATCATCTAGCCCCTTATAAATGATGGGATAAGTACCCAGAAGTGCATTACCAGTCCACATATATGATTAAAAGTTGTTGGTCATCATCAGGTTGTGCTTTTCAAATTAATTCTATGAGTTCCGAACTGCATTGCATCATGAAAGCACAAGTCACGAATGAGCCCACTTTGGTTGGCCCAATCCAGGGCCGCAGCTAGGCCCCTGGATTTATTCAGAGCCCTCCTAAATCAAATTACATTTTTTTTTTTTTTTGTATAGCCCTGAATCACTGAAGTCTCAAAGAGCTTCACAGGTGGAAAGACTTTGCAAATAAGAAGTCGTACAGAGACTTCTTTTCATCATAAGTACCGAAGGAATCTAGAAAAAGCGTCTTGCCTTAAACTAGTTCCAAGTGTGTTTGTTTTTCTTAAAAGATCGCCCATACCACAACATAGTGAAACAATATGTTTAATCCAGACGGAGTGGGAAAGTACACGAGGCCTCGGGCCAGTCCTGCCACGGGTCGGAGCAGAAAATGGCAACGTTTCACATTCGACATTCAGTTCTTATACCCTTTTGGGGCATGTAGTCCCACTATGGAATGCAGGTGTGTGTGTGTGTGTGTGCGTGTCGGTGTGTGTGCGTGTGTACGTGCATGGGGGTCTGTTTGCGTGGGGAAGGTGTCTTCAAAAGTCTTTGTTCTGCCGGCCATTCTTTGAAGCGGAAGGAAGTCTGAGCACCATAAGCCCTGACTGATATCTTCTTTTCAAGGCCTCACCTAGCCTTTTGCTCCTGGTGGTATGTTGTGTCGGGGAATGCCATCTGTTCCTTTTGAAGGTGCCGACTTTATTTCTTCTGGGTCAAGAGTATATCCGCTTTATACTGACATTACGTCGTCTCAATCTTTATTAGATTAACACAGTTCCATGTACACACTATTTTATAGATATATTGCATTTGAAAAATATGTATTTCCTTCAATACACAACAGCATCCCCTGCTCAAAGCTCCCAGAAGGGGAAGAAAAAACTGAAAAGGGGTAACTGTTCAGTTGCTGTATAAGGTTTAACAATTTAAGATTTAAGTAAATATGTATACAGTACTACAGTACAGTACAGTACAGTTATATGTCTTAAATAATATGTATATGAAGACTTTTCTTATTTAAAAAAAGGGGGGGCGCTACTTCGCGGTTTTCACTTATCGCGGGGGATTCCGGTCCAAATTAACCTCGAAAAACAAGGGATCATGTGAAGGGAATCATATATTAGGTTGTTATCATTATGTGCTTATTTCTTGTCTAGAATAATGTGCATTGCTATCCATCCATGAAGTCCTAGTTCATCTCGTCCCAGTACTTAGATAAAGCTGTTGATGCAGGAAAGTCTGAGCTGGAACCTTGGCCCAGCTGTTGGTAGCGCCCGACTGGCTCTTTTTGTTATGTCTTGTAATGTGCAATGCTTTGCTAAATGAATAAAAAGCAGGCAAGACGCATGAGCGACGAAAAATGCTATTGGCAACGCATGAGTATGTACGCCAAGCTCTTTTCCCTTTCCCTAGGCGGAGAAAAGTCAATCTTGGTTGGTCTGAGTTACTATTTTGATGTTTAGCAGATTTATGTTACCATTTCTGTAAATGGCCGTTGAAAAAAATAACTGCAGAGGGTGAAGGGTGCCTGAATCATAACTACTGTATGTGCATGCTCCTTAGTTGATGTCAAGTCGAGTTTATTTGTATAACCCTGAATCACCGCAGTCTCAAAGGTTTCATATTGCAGACCAGTGCCAAGGGAACACATTAAACCAATGTACAGCACACATCTTGTTGTATGTAGACTAAGTGTTGTGGTGTGGGTTTATTTTATTTCTTAATGTTGTCTACCTTATTTGGTTGTTTGAGTGATTGAAATAACAACAAGGCAATGTGTTTTGGCAATGGAAGTGACGATGTAAGTGACGGAAATTATGACAGATGTAAATGCCATTTATAATTGGCTGGTGGACAGACGATTACAATTTGGGTAAACTTCCTTCAAGACAGATCGACGATGACGGAAAGTGTCCACCTCTGATTACAAAACCAGATAAAAATTACGGATTAATTCAACAACTCTGTCATTCTTAGTCTGTCCTTTCAAAAAGTTTCTTCGTCATTTGGCGGTTTGTCGGAAAAAACAGGTGTTTGAGTGTGAACAGTCCTTCGGTATCTGGCTTTCAAAAAATGTGGATTTTAAGTATCATCTTGTAAAATTACTACATAATAATTTATATTTTTTGAGTAGGAGAATGGATCTTTGAAATGTCTCATTGGTTGTGTGCATGATTAACAATGCAGTAAGCATTTCTGGTGTGAGTGAACAGAGGGATCAATCTGTGCGAACACATTATTGTCTAGCTAATGTGCAGATTGTAATTGGATAACATGTTGAGACACTTTCCTATCTGTTGCCTCATGTCCATGTCTAGTCCTGTCAGAGCCTCTGCCTCATTTAAACACTCATTGATCTGGCTGCATGAGAATTGACATTTAGTACATTTCCCCCCACAAGGAATTATGTTCAGCTGGAAGAAAGGAAAGAGTTCCACTGGAGGTTGAGATAAGGACAAAGAGTTGTTGCTCAGAATATTTAAAGCGGCATTTCGCGGTGCCTATTGAGAAGGGAAGTCAACACAGAAAAGCATTCGGAGATCAATTTAGTTTTAATGGTGATTATTAATGTTGCACTATTCCCTGAACAGTTTGCTTTACAATTTAAAATCAAATGTTAGTTTACTCTGTACTCTCTGTTAGATGATTTATCACAAGCCCCTCAAAGCTTCTACATATAATACACATTAGCTTCCTGACAATTTTTCAGTTAGTATTCACCTACATCAGACTTTAGGTAGTGATGGAGAAAGTCAGAAAAACGTACATTCTTTATCCTTTGGTGGGGGTGCTGGTCCAAGGGCTGGGAACGAGGGTGTTGAGCGGTTCCGAGTCGAGGCGTTTTCTGCAGTTTGGCATTCCGGTGTCCTGGAAGGTCACAGTACAAACAGAGCGTAAGCTTCTTCCTCTCTCGCTCATTTGGTGAGAGATGAGATTCATGACTTATTACTGTCATTTCAAAGTAATTAATTACATTACGATATTACTCTGTTTGAAATGCAATGCATTACTTTTATGTTACTCTCACCAACATAACTGGAAACATGGATTTGCCATCTAAATATAGCTCATTACACTCCCACATGCAGTGGAAGGTTGGCTTAAGCCTAAAAACAGTACAAATCATTTGATCTGTATTGTACTTTAAAGCTTTAAAGACATGACAAGATACAGAATATTTTTTTGTCCTGTATTTTAATCTCTTTATTACTTCGCTTCACAGCATAGTGATGCATTGTTTATGCTTAAGGCAAAAACAATGCATTCTACAATTTCAATGATAATTTTCTAACTCAGTCGGCTAGATTAGGGACAGACATTTCAAAAAGAGATGGTTTAAGTGTGGCTAACATTATAGCAGCAAACCTACATCATTGTTACTGTATTTAAAGTGAGTATTTGCATGCTTCATTTTGATACACATTGACCACAACTATTTACTATTTATAGACTTAATAATAGTACTTGTACAGTTAAAATTTGCATTAGCTTGCCTTGTCATAATGGCTAGTTGCGACAAGGATCTTGCTGACGAGGCTTTGAAATGCTGGTGCATCCACTGTGGAAAGCGGCAGCATATCTTCTACGTACAACATACTCCGCCAGAATCTCTTAACCTTTTGAGGTGGGAAGTGGCATTCCTGACCAAGAGAGCAGTTATTTTGCCTGCTTTGCACTATAAATACGGTTTTGTAACCACTCGCGATAGAACAAAGCTTTACCATTCCGCCATTTTAAAATGAGTGAGGTCGACCTTGAAGAGCAGACCAGCATCTCCGTGAGGAGACGCTGACCAATAGTAGACCAGCATTGTAGTGATGCGTTGCATGGAGACAGATAGGCAACAGAACATAAAAAAGTGCAATTACTTACAAATGCCTGCAGATTTAGACAAAACAACACAAATACAGCCAACCCTCTAGGGTCATGACATTTGTTTTTGTCGCAAAGCGTGGACAATACCTAAAACAGGAGACGAAAAAAACTCAGTATTCCACATCGCAACATGAAAAAAACATAACCCAGGGAAGCTGTAACTCGGGGGTCCACTGTACATTGTTTTTTCTTTATCTATGACTAACTGAAAATAATGGGCGTATGTCCATCTTGTCCGTATCCAACCTAAAGTCTGCTGCAGCAGCATTCATCTTTGCTGTAGACAATCTAAGAACAACCAGTAAAAATTTGCCCCGGACTTTTCTCCTCTGATCTCACTGTGTTTTTGGCAAATTTGGGAAAATAGTCCTTCACTTTGAGGCTAAAAATGTATTGTAATGCATTCAGTTACTCTCATTTGTATTGAGTAAAATATGACTATTTTTTGTGTGTGTAATATTTTACACTACCACATTACAGCAAAGAGTAATGCATTACAGTAAATACATTACTTTTGTAATGCATTACTCTCAACACTCACTGTTAGCTAAGTTGAGCCCCGTGGGAGAAACTGCCATTAAATAGTACATAGATGATAGATTGGATTTGAGACAGGTACAGATGCGCAGCCGGTGACTCCTCATTTTAGTGTGTGTGTGAGAGTGACCAGGGTTGAACTGGGATATTGGTTCAGTTTGCTTCCTGATTTCATTGGTAAATGGACTTTCACATATAGTACTTTTCTACCTTGGGTACTCAAAGCGCTTTACACTAATTAGTCATTTACCCACTCCGGAACCTTGTGTACTTGTCCTTCTATGTGTGAGCATGTGGGTGAGAAACAAATGCGTGTATGATAAAATATTATACGTAGCAAGTCATTCTGATAAAATATTTTGCGACGTGAGACATTCTGATGAAATATGCGTCATGGAGACATCAATAAGAGTCACAGCTGCGGGACCGCTCCAACTGGCAGGCTTGAGCGACCTTCCTTCTGCTTGAGACAAAACAATACCAAGGCAGTTTCTTTTCCCACAAGCAGTGCACTCATTCTCACAGCAGACCACCAACATACCACAGCAGTTTATATTTTGTACTAAATTCATAGTCGCTATAATAATTATAATCCTAACCACAATCATTCACACAGCAAAGCATTTCTTCATTGCAAGCATGAATATTTTGTAGCTAATGTATAATCACTATATCTACAATGATTATAACAAGCACACAGAACACTTTAGCAGCTATTACGAATGGTATGAAAACCCCGGTCCTTTGAGTCTTTAATGGTTTGCAAATGTACATACAGTCTCTATTAGTCACTAGTGGAGGAATACAGTTTGAAGTATTGATTGGGACAGGTCATTCGATTTTTTTTTTTCAACAAGCAGCAGTTGAAACTAAAAAAAATGTGAAATATTATTTTGTCTTTGTATTGCTTTGTATTGCTTGCCTAATGTAAAATACAAAATCTGATTTGAACGAATAGAAAGGAAGAGTACTAGCATTGATTATGAAATAAATAAATAAATAAATATACAGTGGGCCCCCGTCTTACGAGATTATTCTGCTTCGCTGTTGGGCTCGTAAGACGAATTCATCGTATGGCGGGCAATCCAAACCTATGTTAAATAGCTAATGTGTTTAGAACCCTAGGTAAAAACATCAAAATTGTACATACATATTAAAAATTGGGACCAAATCAGTAAAGTAAATGCTAAGTTTATATAATATACATGTATACAATCAGAAAACATCATAAATAAAAAATATAGAAAGGATTTATTTACCTTTGAGTGCCGCTTGTTATGCCCATATTCCCTAGTAAGGATAGCCAAGGCTTGACTAGCGTCATATTTCTTATATTTCTTATTATCTTATTATCTCCAGCTTCTTTTCCATATAAATCATCTTCTTACTTCTCTCTTTAATATCGCTAGCAATCTTGGGACCCATGGCTAACCCATTCAACTTGAATTAAGCGGTAAAATGCACTGTAAATACGGTTTTGTAACCACATACAATCGAACAAAGCTTTACCATTCTGCCATTTTAAAACGAGTGAGGGGGACCAATAGCAGACCAGCATTGTAATGAGGAGACGCCAACCAATAGCAGACCAGCATTGTAGTGACACATTGCATGGAAACAGTTTGACGGCAATAGTGAATAAGTGCAATTACCTAAAAACGCAGATGGAGGCAAAACAACCCAAATACAGCCAAACCCTAGGGTCATGACAGGTTTTTTTGTGGCAAAGCAGGGAAAATAAGATGAAGAGGGGACGAAAAAACTCACATCGCAACATGAAAAAAAACGTAAGACAGGGACGCTGTAACACGGGGGGTCTTCTACACATTGTAATCTATATTGTTTACCTTTACTTGTCTGAAATGTATATCTATTTGTCTCTATTTGGTACATGCAGCATCCACTTTGGATTCACAAATTGGGGTTTTTGAGTTTTTCCTCCCCCCTCTGGGAGCTTTGACAGGGGTTGTGTACCTTACACCAAAAAGATGTCTCTGTATGACTTCTTTTATCGAAAGAAGTCTCGACATGACCTCTTTTCAACCGTGAAGCCCTTTGAGACTTCGGTGATTTAGGGCTAAAAAAAAATTTGATTGATTGATAGATTGAGTCTTATATATATATATATATATATATATATATATATACACCGCAAATTCCGGACTATAAGCCGCTACTTTTTTCCCAAACTTTCAACCCTGCGGCTTATTCAGTGATGCGGCCAATTTATGTAATTTTTCTAACGGCCGCTAGGGGCGCTCGAGTAGAAAAGGTAAGATTAAGACCGGTGGAATATATGCGTCGAGGAAGACTGCAACTTCCTGTCTTGTGCATAAATTAAATTAGCGTGAACATACCCTCATCATGGAAAATGCAAAAAGAAAGGCATATGACGCAGGACAAACTCCATTCCAGCTGTGATTCCTGGGGGCACAACAAAGTATTTGCAGCCGCTTGACATTAGTGTGAATCGTGCATTTAAAGTGGCCCTCCGTGTTGAATGGGAGAATTGGATGACTAGCGGCGAGAAATCTTTCACTAAAACTGGCCGCATGCAAAAGGCAACTTTTTCATAAGTCTGCCAGTGGATCCTGAGAGCGTGGGGCAGCGTCAAAAAAATCACCATCACCAACGGGTTCCAAAAAGCCGGTCTGCTGCGTGACGGAGAGGAGGGCACAGTGACAGCGAGAGAAAGGCTGAGGGAGTGTGTGACGACGTCTATATGACACTGTTTCATTCCGACACTGAGGAAGATGACTTCGATGGCTTCAGTTCAAAGGAGGAAGGTGAAGAAGGCTTACCGTGATTTTTACCAGTATGTTCTTTTACCAGACCTGTTTTACCAGACCTGTTATACTGTGTTGCTAGCGTGTTGCTACCATGTTGCTACTGTTGTACTGCCCTGGCACAGGCACCGTTTGGGAAGAAAGTTATATTATTATTATTAAGTTATATTATTAAAACTTTGAAAACTCTCTCTGTGTACCGTCTTTCTTTGTAAATATGTTTACATGTTTTAATGTGGACACATGCGGCTTATATGCAGGTGCGGCTTGTGTATGTACAAAATCGGTTTTCCTCTAAAATGTAGTGGGTTGCGGCTTATATTCAGGTGTGCTCTATAGTCCGGAAATTACGGTGTGCATATATATATATATATATATATATATATATATATATATATATATATATATACACACACACACACAGACACACACACACACTTACATTGACAGCAATTCCCTCAGATGAAACATTCATACACAGTGGTGTATTAACAGCTGCTGAGATAATTGTATAACAGTACTGATGGATATTGTGAAAGTCTTTATGTCCTCTTGAGCAAAATGGGTTTCCCCACAGAGGTTCAGGCCCTATAAACAGTTGATAAAATGATTATACAGTACATAATAACTCTTCTTCTTACCAGCAAGGAGAGGTCTTACATTTTTGTCAGTGTCCTTAAAAAAATGCTTTTGATGGACTGCTTGAATTTGTATTGGTTAAGGATTATTAAATTTTAAAAAAATCACAAAATCAGTTTTATGTTGGCATGAAAGCATGCAGCTTATACATTATCAAGAAATAACCAGGGCATGGTGCATATTCTCTTTTCTTTACCCTGTCAATGAGGCGGATGGAATGGAAGACGGGTTGAAGGGGGAACATTGTGATAAAGCTGTGATGGTAACTATACAAGACAAACCATCATTGGTGCCTCATCCACACAGAGGAGCTAGTGGATGTGAATGGTTGCTAGGCAACAGCAATAGCCAGATTTGCTGCGTTTTGCAGTCAAAGGAGGACGTTGTTTTTTGTATGTGTGCATATTTCTGCAAATGTTTTGATCCAACAATATTAGTGTTGCATACAAGAATAAGATGCTTGCTAATTTACTATATTAACTTCATGCACCCTGTGATATTTGGGTGGCTATTATATATAAATGCACACTAATATAAGTGTGGTATCAAGCAGAGGCAAGGCATTTTATCTATGCACAAGAAGAGCCCAGTAAAAGTACCACACACTGTAATTGCTCTCTGAGTGGCATTTCTCCTATTTCTCCTTTAAGACAGGAGCGGTAAAGGGATTTGCACACTCTGGTCATATTAATTCAGTCATTCCCTATAGTCATAGCTGTGTATGATTGTCCTGCCACAAGTCATTATCACTGCCATTTTAATTTAGCCTTCTGCAACTTCTGTTTTAGGTCAAAATTAAATGAATCATGACTGTTTCATAAGCAAGGAAGTGCTTATGAAGGCAGTGTATTGATATAATATTGATAAGAATTGATCATATTTTGTCAAAATACTTAATAAATTATGTATTGCATTTGTTACAAATCTAGTATCCAAACAAAATACCCCATAATTGCCCAAATATAGTTAATAATTAATAAGAGTTTGTTGACATTGTAAAAACCATAGCAAAACAGAATAAATGTCATCTTTGTAATTTCTTCATATTTTCTTGCGTTCATATCTGCAAGTTTTATATTTGCTGCGTGTATAGTGAGTGAGCCCTGTGTGTTGCTTGCGGGTGAGTGAGTGGTCAAGCAAGTGAGAGAGACCATGTAGCGACTCCCGCACAGAGCAGCTGAGTGTGCCTTAGTGAGAGCCTTAGGCAGAGTTTCACTAAGAGGGCCATTGAAATACTGTAAATGTGAATGCTGATTGTACCTCATTATCCTACTTGGTCAGCTACAGGCTCCACTCTAGATCGACGTGCGAGGGCCGTTACCCGAAACCTTGTAGCAGCCTCAAGGTTTGCAACCTGCACTGCTACAAGAATCACTTTCTTCTTAAAAGCTACTGTAATTTTGCTGTGTGTGAACAATGATGGATTCAGACGTTCAATCTGCTTGCTTCTTTTATTGAAAATAATGCCACAACAACTGGGAGTGGGAATCTTTGGCTGTCTCAGGATTCGATTTAATTTCAATTTTGGGATTCGAATCGATTTTCGATTCTCAATGATTTTTGATTCAAAACGATTCTGTTCAATCACTTAAAAATTATTTCTGCTTCAGTCTATACAAGTGCAAAGAATCATCAAACTATGTGGGTCATTTTTGCAAGACAGAATAACAAAGAGAGATTGTGTATTATTTTCAGTTTTGATTCGTAAGGAACATGCCTTTTTCCTCAAAAATAGCATGTTGACAACGACTATTTTTTAAGATAACTATAAACTGTATAGCTTTTATAGTATAAAATAAGATGAAACAAAAAAGTAGAACAAGATATATTGTCATTTCATATTCCAAAATATTATTTTCTCAATATATAAATTAATATTTGTAATATATTAAAATTATTTCATTTTTAAACTGTTGCCCAAATTAAAACCATTGACATTTATTATGTCTCTCGGCTGGCCTGGGAATCTTCCCGGCGGAGCTGGATGAAGTGGCCGGGGAGAGGGAAGTCTGGGCTTCCATGCTGAGGTTGCTGCCTCCGCAAGCCGACCCCAGATAATCGGAAGAAAATGGATGAATGGATGGGTGGATGGATGGACATTCACAGCAGGTGTAAAAGAAACTTAAATTAGCTGACAATTCGACAGCAATTACCTGATTGGTCACTTGGTAGCTTTTTAAATAAGACCTTAATAATTAAACAACATTATGCATACAGGCTTTGCCTCTGTAAGAATTCAACACGCATCTCAATTGGCACGGATATGATCACTTCTTTTCCCCATCTGCGTAAATACCACGCTGGAAAGCTCACCAAACTTCCTGTTTGCACAGTTTGCAGCAAAATAAAAGCATAGCAAGAGTTGTCTAGACCAGTGGTCCTCAATCCCTGGTCTGTGGATCAACTGGTACCAGGCCTCGAGGGTATGGTGTTATACTGCGCCCGAAATAATGTTTTGGAAATGATTTAGTTTTACAGTTAATACGTTTGTGCTTGATCTTTGTTTTTTTTGGCGCTGCTTGTGGCCGCTTTTGATATTACATACGTAGTGAGTTGGATGATGTGGTTTTTAGAGCAGCCGGCAGCAGGACCCCCCCCTTGGAGCATCCTGTATTTCTCCCGTAGGGCTGAAGAGCTGGAGGCTATCCTATCGGTCGTTGTTGACCCCGAACTGGTTGCTAGTCGATTGCAGGCCACTCAAATTGTCAAAAACCATATCAACAACAACTACAACAACAACCACTTATAGACACAAACACACCTTTGGACAATTTACAGTGTCCAATATACCTAGACTGCTGCCATGCTTACAATCACAGTCACACAAAAGCAGTGTGCTGTGCAGAGGAGTGCTTATGTTAGCCCAGCCTCCTATTTGTGGGGGCTCCACATTAGGGTGCCCTTTCAAAAATCATACTGTTTTGAGCGTATATTCTGCTTTAGCCAGGAACTCAAAGAGACAGCACCAGCTACTGTATATGTTTCAAGTGGATGTTCATCATAACTCGAACCACAAACCAATTACAGCAAAAAAAAAAGAAAAGAAAAAAAATGTGCACTATATATACACTTAATATAGACTTAAGATTCATTGGTTTTATGCATCCAAGTTCTTGCATTGGAGAAATTACATTTGCTACAAATCGCTATGGTTATACAAACGTGTCAGTTGATGTGCATCATGAGATTTGTTGAACTTGAATGAAGCTTCTTTTTAGGAGCTTAATGATTCCACTGAATTACCTGTAAATGTGTGACGTTCTGCCTGGGTTTTTCTTCTGCTGTGGGTTGAGTTGTGGCGAATTTGGTTGTTTAGACATTCAGATAGGATTGTCTCCTCCCCGCGTCTGCCTCTCCTCCCTGTCCGTTAGTTTGATTTCGTCCACCTGTTGCCTGCGTGTTCCTGCCCCTTGCGTGTCACCCAATCTGCTTCCCCTGTCTCTTGTTCTCTCCCGGCTGTTTCGCCTTATTTGTAATTACTGTCATGTGAATTTAAACTGCAGATTTGTCACTGCCAGTCGTCGCATTATTGCAATTGTCACCTCCCTGCTGTTGTTTCCTTGTTGTCGCGTTCCTCGTTGTCCCCCAGTCACATGGCTGCTCTTCCCCTGTAAGTTTAGTTTAGCTCTCGTTCCTTTGTACCTTACCCAGCTTTTGTCTACTTTTGTTCCTGCCTTGTTGGATAATTAAAACCTCAGTTTTGGAGCACATCCCCTCCTGGCTTCCTTGCAACCTTGGGTCCATTCCCTCGCACCTCCTCACTCCACTCGCAATGCCAGATCGCGACAGAGTTGTTGAAGCGTATGACCGCGATGTACGTTTTGAGTGTCTCGTGTCGTCAACGCACAAGTCGCAAATGGTCATTTCAGGGCCATAGCTAGTCATTTGAGTGCCCTCCACCCCAGTACCATTTTTGATCAAATGTGAGTTATGTAAATTACTTCGCTCACTATGTGCTAGTTTTTTTTTTAATCTGATGCAAACATCTAACAGTTTAAATGAGTTTTTCACCGAAGCCCGGAGGACTAAATGCAAAAAACACTTCAGTGTAAAAAGCTATGTTGAAATTGTACTTGAAATTGCCGAAGTATCACTTTTATTTTGAGAAAATCTCTAATGGAAATGCAAGCTACTACTTGCGTACTTGTGGCACATCATCAAACAGACAGAAAGGCGCCAAGGTCAGGTGACTGAACAATTTATCATAGGGCAATCACTGATGATTTTAATAGTCAATTAATCAGCGAATGACTTTTCATAACTTCTACAGAGTGCTACTTTTATGTAATATTGGATGATGAACTGTGTAGATACTTTGTTTTGTATATAATGTATTTTTTACATTTTTAGCATTTTGTAATGTTGTAGAAGAGCCCAACCACAGAGACCAATGTTGAGAGTTAGCATTTGCTACAACATCCATTCATCTTTCGAGTAAAACTATAAGCAGGAATTTACAGTGGGCCCCCGGGTTACGAACTTAATCCGTTCAGCGGCTACGCTCGTAACTCGAACTGCTCTTATGACGGGCAATCCAAACCTATGTTAATTCGTGAATGCGTGCAACGCGTGCAAAAACCTTAGGTAAAAACATCACGACTTCAAACACATATTAAAAATGAGTAACATTAACAGTTAAATTAAAAAACATATACAAAGGAAAATTGACATTTACCTATGTGTTAATGTTAATGTTAACACAATTACGCTGATATGCTATTGCTCTTACAATGTCACAGTCACTGTTTCAGTCACGGTGTCAGTCACGGAGATGCTAAAACATATCACCGGCAATTTCCTTCTCTTTAATCCATAATAGAAGAAGCCTCTCCATTTTGTTGTCGAGCGAGGTCCGTACCTCGGCAAGGAAAGTCTTGCCCTTAGAAGATTGCCGAGCGGTTCCGTCCATAGTCACGAGCAAGGTTAACTATGCGTGTGCCTCCCTCTTTTTTTTTTTATTATCTCCTGCTTCGTTTCTATTGTCATCATCCTCTTACTTCTTCCTTTACCGCTACTAGCAATTTTAGAAGCTATGTCTAACAGATGAAGTTTGCAAAGTCTTCACAACATTCCTTCCTTCTGTTTTTCACTCATTTTCTCTCCTTCCTTCCATCCCGACCAGCTGTGCCATCAAGCTAGATAAAGGCGTTCGGCCAATAGCATATCGGCATTTCTGTGATTGACGTGACGCCGGCCAATAGCATCTCCGTGAGTGAGACCGGGTGACCTTAATCGACCAATAGCATATGGCATCTCAACGCAGTCATGTCGAAAATTGCACTTGTCGTCAGCATCACTGTAACCTGTTTTGTGACACTTGACACTGTTTTGTGAACCCCAATTCACCAAGTCGAGTAAGATATAAAGGAGTAGTTGTTAAACGGATTTAAGCCAACTCACCAATTAATAAGTTGTCAACATATTGGATCAAATCGCGCCCTCCGGTACCTCTTCCGTTTGTTGCACTTTGTGCAAATACTTATTTTGAAAATCCCAGGGCTTAGCCTCCTGCAAAATATTGTCTGTACTCTTCTGCCAGTAGCAGGCAAAAAAATGTATCAGCCAAATCAATCACATTGAACTATTGCATTGTCGGGCTCAACCTGCTCAAACAGCGATGTTTGATTGCGGCACAAGAATGCAAGGCGTTTTCAGTAATTTTGTTAATTTTCCTAAAGTCATATGCCATATGGTAATTTACACAATCCGCTTTCAAAACTGGGAGAATGGGAGTGTGGAAAGAGGAGTCTGATAACTCAAGGACTCCGACCTCACACCGTCCCTAAAGAGTGTTAGTAATGCGACCTGCCGACTTAGGTTTGCATGTGCATTGGAGCACTCCAAAATGATGATGTGTCACTTTGAATGATACCGGAAGAACGGGGTGGCAAAAACTTATGTCAGCGGCGCCCCCGGACCACAACAAGTCCGGCAACTTGTCCAAAAGCGGAGCGGCGTCCTCGTGGTCCGCGAGCTCCCTGCCGTGAAATCGAGAGCATGTGACATGCTCCAGCAACCCAGGATCCACAGCGTCAACCTGGATACAAAAACATTCAGTGCTCTGGGAATACATTACCAAGGAAATTTCACTTTGTGTTCAATCACTGGCCAATTGGCATTACCACACCATGGGTCCCAGTTCACGTGCCTCCCAGCCTGCTCCTACAGCCAGTTATGTGTGGTGTGAATGACTCACCTATCATGAACAATTGAGATTGCTTATCTGTCAGTGATGTGTACGTCGCAATGCCTCGTCTCTCCACAAAAATTTGGTGACTAGTCAATTTCCACTCATCGCCTTTGATTGTTTGAAATGCTTCCTAATAATTAAATCATTGCTGCAGGCATACAACAGTGTGAGATGGAGAGAGTCGGCTGAGGCAGGAGGAGAACAAGTTGATTCAGGGTTTTCACCGCAGGAACGTCAAGTAGACACTCCCTCCCTCCTTTAGTTCATGTAGATAGCTGCTTGTGTCTTTGTTCATAGGTCTTGCCACATGCGATGAATAGGTGTTTGATTTTCAGTCAACACCAAGCGGTGGGTGAGAGTTTGTCTAGCAATAGAAGTAATTTTGTTGTGTGGAGACAGGTAGAGTTGTGTGAAGACCAACAATACCCATCTTTGGCCCAGTCATCGTCATCTGCATAGAGGTGTGGCTAGTGTGGCTTGCTCAGTTGTTGTTGTCGCCAGGGAGCAGGGTCATTCTGCTCAAGTCCTTGCCTCGTGGAGGTTGTCTTCCTCTGTCTCCCCTCTGGGGAGGAGGGCCCTGGTACTGGCTTTGTTCTAGCCAAGGAAACGTGCACTGTCTCCACCAATGGTCCATACCGTCACACCTGAAGCAGCCTTGATTTGGAGCTTGGCGAGAGCCGCCTATTTGTCAATGCGGTCTGGCAAGCATTGAGGTGTGCAGCGGGATCCATGGTGGGTTTCAAGTCTGGAAGTTTTGCTATGGCTGACGCGGAAGAAGGAAAGAGATCCTGGAGCACAGCAAACAGTCGCATGGTGAAAGGAGCAAACAACCAATCGGGTTCAACCATATTAAGGCTGGAACGCCTCAGGACTTCATCAGATTGGTGAATTGAGGAACAACATGCCTGGATTAATCTTACCATGTCGCCGCAAGCCAAATTCATACCATCAGTGTGTCTCCTGAAAGCTTGGATCCAGGGCTTGGCGCCACCCACTAATGCGGGGAGCCTCTTCTGCAAAAAATCTAAATTTTTCAACGTCATTTCTTGATAAACTAACCCACAAGAGGCTGGTATCATGGGGTAATTTCTCATTGGTCAGGTATATCTATCAGATGGTCTAGATTGAAATCCAGATTGTGGTCTGATCTGACTCTTTTCATAATTAGGGGTCAAACAGTTGTTGTCATTTGTTGCTTGTCTTCTCCAGTCATCCTCTGTTGAGTGCACGCGTCATATGTACGTGGCAAGAGGTGAGGAGTCAGTTGGAGGGGGGAGTGTGAAATCAAACAATGGGTTCCCCCCTCCCCTGTCTCAATGTCTGTGTCTGTTTTTTCCTCATACTGGCTCTAAATTTGTCCACTAAGGACAACCACTCTGGATCTTGGGATGCACATTGTCCACAGTTTGCTTGTCTAACTGCTCCGTCAAGATGTATGTCTTTGTGTTGGAGTGTTGTCTGGTCAGTCATTCCAGTATTGGCAGTCCCTACAAAAATTCCTTCCCCACCCAGTTCGTAAACTGAGGCTTGCAAAGCTAATCTTTGACCATTAGATGCAGTTTGGGATGGCTCAGTGTGCTCGGGGGGTGCAGCAATCCTGCCCTGTTTTGCAACCCCCAATGGTGGGTCAAAGTGACCCTCTTTTTCCACCTGACCAGCAGCCCCAGCAGTCATCATCAAACACATTTCATACAAATTGCGCTGCAACTTTTCATACTCCTTTATTTTTCTCTGGTTAAATTTCTCCTCTTTATCCATCCACTTTCCTCCATCTTCTCCCTCAACTCTTTTTCCACTGCAATGACTTCCCTTTCTGTCATTTGAAAATCCTTAGCCAAATGTGCAAATGTACATTTATCTCTATTAACCTTTTTATCCTCCTTCCATTTCACCCACACTTTTTCCACTTTGCTTGTTTTACTTTTTGCTTCTCCTTTTCCACACATGCTAGCAACTGACTTTCTAGTTCCCTCCATAACTCATCCATTGTTTTATGCCATCTTCCACCATAACTTTCACAACCAAATTTACAACATTCTGCTTTCCTTTTTCTGTAACTGCCGCGCTAACTTCGACATGTCCCATGTTCCAGGTTCTCCGCGAAACAATTCATCCTTCTTTAATTTCAGAAACAACTTCTGACACAGTTCTTTTCCTTCTTAATTTTCTTACTTTCTGTTCCACTAATCAACTGTGATTCAGTTTTAGCGTAATGACCATTAATCTCCGACCAGACTTCAGTCCGTTCGTCTGAAGTGCCACACCCGAGACCACTATCACACTTCCTCTTATTCGCCATCTCGAAATCCACCCGTGCGTGTCCCAATCACTTTTTACGCAGAACAATTTTAGTTTTCACACTCACACCGCTTTCACACTGATACGTAAATCCCAGATTTTAAACCGTATCGTAACCACGAATAGTTCCAAACTATTCTAGTAAGTAAATCCCAGATTTTATACCCTACTAACGTCCACACTATTACACTTTTACGCCGTTCTGCTCCTCCTTCCTCTTATAATTTAGCGTTGCCAATGTGCAGAATTTGAAAAGGAATCTGCCTACCTTGTTTCATTGTGGGCCCAAGAGGAAAGATGGTCGGACGTGTGGCTCCTTTATCAGGTCGTCACCTGGTGTGGACGTGGGTCCCAGACCCGAGTCCCAGACTCTTGTGGTTTTTCTCGAAGTCCCAGACTTCTTGAAGTCCCAGACTTCTTTTACCTCTCCTGCATCACGTCGGGGTCACCATAAATTGTTGGAATTTTATTTCTAAATCAACATAAACTCAAGTTAGTAATCTGACTCCAATTTGTGACCTTACCCAACTGCCACTCATCCAACAGTTTGCACGCTCGTTCTGCAATAGAAAGGTATCAGGAAGCCGGCATTTTCACACACGAGTGGATTTATTCCTAACACACAGATCTCAAAGTATTTATTTGAGACGGTAGCGCAGCTAACACAGCAGCAGCAGGTTAATCAAAATTCCCTCCATTCAGCACACGATTTCATGCAATCCTTTACTCAGCGGATTCAGCTAATAAGGGAAGAAATAAAAAAGGCAGCGCCGCTCACCACCTCAACTGTGATTGTTGATGCTAGTTCGGACAATCAGGTTCATGAAAGTCTGGCTACCCTGTCCCAGTTTGATTTAGTATCCCTGGAGTGTCTTACACAACTGGTTAATGCAGCAAAGCCGACGTCCTGCATGCTCGACCCGCTTCCAGGCAAACTCGTCAAAGAGTTGTTCCCGATCTTGGGGTCGTCTGTCTTGAATATTATCAACCTGTCACTCTCCTCTGGCATTGTACCTGAAGCTTTTAAGACGGCCGTCATTCAACCATTACTTAAGAAACCACACCTAGATCCTGAAGATCTCGCTAACTATAGGCCAGTGTCACACCTTCCGTTTATCGCCAAAATTCTCGAGAAAGTTGTAACACAACAGCTTAGTGATTTTATGATAGACAACAATAGATTTGAACTCCTTCAGTCAGGTTTTAGGGCCAACCACTCAACTGAGACAGCCCTAGTAAAAGTGACGAATGATCTTCTCTTAGCCTCGGATTCCAACATCTCATCAATATTATTACTGCTTGATCTTAGTGCCGCATTTGACACTATTGATCATCATATTCTTATAGAACGTCTTAGATCATGTGTTGGTATCTCGGGATCAGCACTTTCTTGGTTCAGATCTTACATCCTGGGAAGGACGCATAGTGTCTCTTATGGCGACGCGATCTCTGAGTCTTTCTCCGTCTCATGTGGTGTCCCGCAGGGGTCAGTACTTGGCCCCTTACTGTTCAACATCTACATGATTCCTCTCGGCGATATTATACGTAAACATGCTATTAGTTTTCATTGCTATGCTGATGATACCCAACTCTATATGCCCTTAGAAATAACGGATCCGTGCAAGTGCAGTAAACTGGAGGCTTGCCTCGCCGAGATTAAACAATGGATGTCTTCCAATTTTCTGCTTCTCAACCCTAATAAAACTGAGATGTTATTTATTGGCCCTGCTCATCATCAGCACCTGCTTAAGAATACCACGCTGAACCTAGAAAACTGTATTATTTCCCAAAGTAGTTCTGCAAAAAATCTCGGCGTGATATTTGACTCAACTCTCTCCTTTCGAACACATATTAATAACATGACAAGAACGGCGTTTTTTCACCTCCGCAATATAGCTAAAATTCGCCCTATTCTTTCTCTTAGCGATGCAGAAACATTAATTCATGCATTTGTTACGTCGCGCCTAGACTATTGCAACTTTTTGTTTTCTGGCCTTCCCATGTCTCACATTAAAAGCCTGCAGTGTGTACAGAATGCAGCGGCGAGACTATTGACAAGGACGAGAAAGTTTGATCATATTACTCCGATTCTAGCTGACCTGCATTGGCTTCCAATACACGTGAGATGTGATTTTAAGGTGTTGTTAATTACTTATAAAATTTTACACGGTTTAGCTCCTTCCTATCTCGTCGACTTAGTATCACCTTATGTTCCGTCCCGACAACTTCGATCACAAAATGCCGGTTTGCTATCGACCCCACGGGCTAAAAAGAAGTCTGCGGGATCAAGGGCATTTTCCATTCGCGCGCCAGTACTATGGAATGCCCTACCTATGGAAGTTCGCGCAGCCACCTCGGTAGAAATCTTTAAATCCCGACTAAAAACACATCTATACTCAAAAGCATTTAGTTAAATTAGCCTGTCTGCAGCCTTCTTCTTTTTTCCTGCCCCCCTCTTCCGGCCGGGAGAGGGGGCTAGCTAGATGGTGAGGGTTGACTTGACCGCCTCCATTGGGTCCTGCGCTGGTCGACCATCACGGGTTAGGAGTCTAGCCGTCTGCGGTCCACCTGGCTGGAATGCGGGATGGTTCCTGCCCAATGGCTTTGCCTGCTGTCAAGACATCACTGCACTATATAGCACAATATGTTTTCTGTAATTTATATTGTTTCTGTGTTCGGTACATGCAGCATCCACTTCAACCTGTGGGCCTGGAAGGGGGCTCCTCCCACCTGTGGTCCCTTCTGGAGGTTTCTGATTTTCCCCAAATTGGGGTTTTTGAGTTTTTCCTTCCCCTTCTGGGAGCTTTGACAGGGGATGCTGTTGTGTACCTTACATTGAAAAGATGTCTCTGTATGACCTCTTTTCATTCTGTGAAGCCCTTTGAGACTTCGGTGATTTAGGGCTATATAAATAAAATTTGATTGATTGATTGATTGATCTCATACAAGCACCTGGGTCTCGGGTCCCTCTCAATACAGCCCTGTACGCCTCTGTTGCCACCAGCAGACGTACTCTCCATCCGAGTTGCCCAGCAATGAGTTATACTACACAATATGCAAATGACACATCAACAAAGGCATCCTGGCATTATTTTATTGGCTATGTGTATACTGCAGTTAACTTTAGCTTGCTCTCATTGGTCTTTCTTTCCCTGCAGAATCGCTTGCTTACTCCTCCTGATTGTAGTTTTCCTCACAGTTGTTTCCCGCCAGGTGCCTCTGGGTCATCTCGTCCCCGCGACTAGCACCGTTTGCTCTGAAACATTCCATTCTTACACTCCCTTGCACCCCATATTGTTTTGTTCACTTTACAGTCTCACACTCTCATACACAGAATGTAGCAACATCTAATGAACTGCGTTAAGCTCAAACTCTTATATTCCTTTAAAGTGTATAATGCAGTGGTTCTTAAACTTTTTGAAGGCACCGAACCCTACCAGTTTCATTTGCTCATTCACCGAACCCTTACATTTATATTGTGGAGCGGGGGAGGGCTGTCGCAATCTTTCAGTGGGTGGCAGAGACCGTGCTGTCAAGACTGAGTGCTGACTGAGAAGGAGGGCTCAATCTGCTGCTTATCCTGCGCTCTCAAAGCGGACTGATAGGGAGTCTCACTCGGACACTTATTCAGCCCTCTCTAAGCGGTCACCGAACCCTACATGTTTCATATGCTTAATCACCCAACCCAATGCTGCGCTATCGTTAGCTTAGCTCAGTAGGACCGGTAGGAAATCTCAGAGCAGGACGCTTTCAATGACTGTGCCGACTAACTGCAGACTAGACTCAGCAGTGGACCTCTGCGGCAGAGGCTCCACCGAACCCCTGGGACCGACTCACCGAACCCCTATGGTTCGATCGAATCCACGTTAAGAACCAAAACTGTTCCGCATGAACAAACCCAAAGTGAGCAGGAATATCACTGCGAGCTTGCAAACTGAAGTGACAATGAGCCTCATGTTTTGCACGTGCTACTGCATGCTGAGCAAAATGTGGAATGTTTGAAAAAATCAGTTTGGTAAGGATTTTTTATTAGCATCAATGTGTGACACAAAAGATGTATCAAATGTATGAGGGGCCAACAGGGACATTATTTAGGATGACCTCAAACATCCACTAAAATAGCTCTCATTAACATCTACTGAATGCTCTCTTACAATTTAAATCTCTGTCATAAACATCACACGTGCTTATTATTTATATAGTTGGATCTTTCGATTGTCAAAAATACCTTGATTACTCTATTAATTTTTACACCTCAAAATTTCTGTATCTTGTTGTTGGGTTGGAAGTGGGCTCGATACCCCACAAATGACCCAAGGAGAGGTGTAAATAATAACTCAGGAGTCAGAGTTTTAGTTTTACCACTGCAGTGGGGAGAGCTCGAAGGAGAGCGTGACCGTGTGTCAGCCTCATTGTGAAGTCTCTCTCTACGAGCTCTCGGGCTGCAGCCTTTGATTGAAAAGTTGTTGCTGAGACGTGGTGGGTCTCATGATTCAATCTGTGGCATCACATGGCTATTTAACAAATGGCAGGCTCCGGTCGCTCTTTGAACATTGTTTCCAACTCACATATCCCAATGTCTATGCATAGACAATATGGAGCCGGCACGGCTCCTTGGAGCAGCTGGAGCACATGAAACAATGCCGCTGCATCAGTGCAACAGCCAGTTTATCATTAACTTATCTTACACTTGTGTAAGATTGAATTGTTTTCCTTGTTTATTCTGACACACCTAAAGAAAAAAAAACAATTATATAAGTAAGCTGTTGGATTCACTTCTACTTGTCAAATTGCCTTTTTCACTTTACTAAATGCATACTCTTGTTTTTTTTCTTCTTCCTCAGATGCAAAGATGGTGCCCTTCTTTCTTCTTTTCTTTGCTGCATCGCCCTTACTCATCACATCTGCACACAATACATCTGCCGGTAATCACTATGCTGCCTCACACTCAAGTGTTTGTTTGAAACAATGTCTCTGGTAGTCTGAAGAAAGCAGTCACTGTGGCATATACAATGTTTGAGTTTGCCTGTTGCTGCAGGTTGCACAATGCTTATTTGCACATCTTAATATGGGGACAGTGTAACCAGTGGTGTAGTGGAGGGTATACGGCGTCTACCCACTTTATTTCGAGTAAGCATTTTGTATACCCACTTCTAACCTCCCCCAATGTACACATTTCATTAATGTGCAACTGCCCAATAGCCTCTTTTCCCTCAAGATTGGCTTGACACCATTCGACAAAGCTTGATCTTTCAGTCATACAAGCTGCGTTTTGACGTACAAATATGCATTTTATATCAGGCGTATTCAAACTTACAATAATGACCGTAATGGGACACGCTAGAAGAGTGGGACGTCAGTTCGCTGTTATCATCAAGTGCCTGTTGCAGCTAACAACAGCCCGTGTTTTCAATAAAAGAAGCTGGCAGACTTAACTAACATCCAAGTCTATACTTATTCACACGCAATAATATTACTAAAACCAAGAACATCATTTAGAACTTATGATGTCTCCAGCTAATTCAACAGAGTGCACCGGTTAGAGCACACAGAAAGGTGTTCCATTTGACTCGTTTATTAATTGTGGTCTTTTGGCATATATACACAATCATAAACTTGGTGAAACACAGTTGTTGCTCAACTTCAGGTCTTTATGGTAAAATGAACTCAAACTGCGTCGCAAGGAAAAGGAAAAGATTTGAAGACATTACACTGGCGAGGCATTAATTGATCGCTCACAATGTGGGAAATCTGAAACATGCTTAACTTAATGCACAACAAATACTGTATATAATTTACAGATATGAACACAAGAAAATATAAAGATTTTGCAAAGATTATAAGATTATATTAATTTTGTTTTGCCAGTTTTTACATCGTTTCCAATTTGTTGATGCATTTTATACACGGTAATATAGAAAATACCAGCATTTTATCCCAAAATTAAGGTTGTGTCTTTTACACAGGTGAGTTTTAAATTTGGGGAATTATGGTATTCACTAATCTGCATTGTTTCATCTTTCTGAAAATATTTTCACTTGGTGTTTCTGCTTGTTAATGGAAAGCGGGGCTGGTAACTGTTGTGATCACAATGGTGTGTATGAGAGAGGCAGGGAGATGCATCATTTTTTGTTTTTGTTGTTATGTAGAACTCAATAATGAACGACCAGACCTGTGGAGTGCCAAAAAAATTGAAAAAGATTGAAATTTGAAAAATGTCTAAAAAATAACCAAAACATATTTGCCGCTTGATGAATACATTTTACATCCATCCATTCTGCATGTGTGACAAGTGATACTGTAAGTACAAACTGCTCCTAATTAAGTCATGATCATTTTATAATAGTAGAAATTACAGATTTTTGGTTAGAGTTGTCTTCTATGCCACTGGTTCTAAAACTGTATTTTTTTTTTCTTTACTACTTAAAAAAGGGTGAATGGTTAAACTGATTGTCACACGCATCAAAGTGTTCTCCATATTTGAGGAATCTCCTGAGGGAATGGTGAGCTTGGGAATCATTTGTGATCTGACCCCCAATTCCAGTGTCAAGTTTGAAGGCGAGGGGTCCCATTTTTTTTTTTAAGGTCTTTGGTATGATCAGGCTATGGATTGAACCCTCGAGCTCTTATTTTCAGGGCAGACACTCTACCACCAGCCTACTGAGCTGGTGTAAAGGCAATCGAGTTTACAGTCAAATTCAATAGTGCCTATACTAGCTTGGCTCTAGCCAAATACTGCAATGTTTTACCACAAGCATTTAAAAGGAGTTTAATTACCAGTCAGACCAAAACAATTGAATAATTCCTAACAAATGATCAATGATGTCCTTGAAACAGTAGTTGTATTTTCGTTTGCACATTTTTAGTTGTGATACGTATTGTAATTTATTGGGCAATGCTGGGAAAAAAAATCTATGGCATATTCTGTATATGAACAATGACTGAAAAAAAAGAAGGAAATTATTAGACAAATTCCGTATATTCTTTTTCTGAAGCCATACAGCATTGACATCTATGAGCACATGTAAAACAGTCTCTTAAAAAAAAAAAAAAACAGTTTGTATTTCAAACATGCCTGAGACTGTGTTACTAATATTTCCCCAGCAGTATACTGTTTCACATGGCACTGATGTGGCAGAAATACACAGGTAGCTTTTTGCCACACGTGTCTCTTATTGCACACCACTGTACTCTTTATACTCGACAAAAAACAAGGGAGAAATCTACTGTTCTATCAGTGAATATGAGTATACATTCAGTGAAACCATGAGACACGGTCACTTCTGTATAGGTTGTTTTCTTCATATTATGAAAATTACTTAACATATAAAAGAAACAAAACGAAAAAAAAACCCTCAAAATTTCCATTTGAATTAAAGGCAACATGAGATTCTATTGCTCATATGACTGCTTGTTGATGAGGAATAGGCGTTGGATACTATTGAGCTTCTCGGCAACACATACAGAAACTTACTACGGATGACTTGAACACTGTGTGGAAACCTAAAATACAGGGCCCCAAATCTAATTAGGCCCCATTTCTTAGTGTTTTGTCCGAATGAAATGAATTTTTGGTCATAACTAGTTTATTATATTCAAAACATAACATCAAAACACTGGGGTCTTTGGCCTTTTTTCTCCGTTCTACAGCATATGTTCTAGATGGCCCACATTTAGCTCCGTGCATTTCTTGAGGCGCAGCACGATGTTGTCCATGACGTTCTTACAGACTGAATTGGTAATGGCTCTCCTCTCCTCCCTGATGGGTTTTTTGAGTTCCGTGATGGTTCTGGGTTTCCCAGCGTAGACTCTGTCCTTAAGATAGTCCCAAAGAAAAAAATCTAGGGGGGCTTAGGAAAGAAAAAAATCTGGGGCTTTAGGTCCGGGCTATGGGGTACCCACTCAAAATCAGTCTTGAGACTGATCACTCGGCCTCCGAATTTCTCTTTCAGCCAATCTCAGGACAGGTTTGCGTTGTGAGAACTTGCCCCGTCTTGCTGGAACCAGAACTTGCTCATGAGCGACGGGTAGATGGTCTGGACAGCTTCGTGCTGCACCTCAAGAAATGCACGGAGCTAAATGGAGGCCATCTAGAACATATGCTGTAGAACGCAGAAAAAAAGGCCAAAGACTCTAGTGTTTTGATGTGATGTTTTGAATATAATAAACTAGTTTCATTTCATTCGGACAAAACACTAAGAAATGGGGCCTAATTAGAGTTGGGGCCCGTTTTTTCGGGTCAGCCTGTATGACTTGAATCGCAAAAACAAAGGAAATGCTATCTTTTTATCATAAAGTTGTTTTTTTTCTGTTGTTTGTCCTCTTTCTCTGTCCCCATTTCTGCTTTAACATGGCCTCACTCAAAAAGTCATGTATTGTAACATTTAAAGTGGTGTTTTCGAAGTGCTTGAATGATGTATGCCGTGTTCAGATGGCGCGCGAAGAGCGGACAGTTTCGTTTTGTAGTCAATGGAGTTCGCGCGTCGGGCGCGATGATGCGCCCGAGCGACGCGATAGACGCGATGGAGAGATGCTCGGTGCGTAATTACGTGTGACGCGAGAAGCTAAAAAATTTGAACTTTTGTCGCGTGTCGCGTCAGCCAATCAGCTTCGGGGATGTTCAATGGCTCACACAGGGGGCAGGAATGAATCATGGCAGCTGCTTTGCGGTCAACGGAGCTACCCAACACGGCCAGCTGAGCTTTCAGTACAAAAACGGAGCCAAGCAAGAGACTCACCTGGCTTGTAGAAAGGCGGAAGGGAGAACTTGGGACAACTGGTATGTGCAGCGTTTGCTTCCTTTTTTAACAGCTGTTGAACCATAGCCACTGTGCTAAGCGAACAAAGGTGCTGTCAGAGAAAATATTGACTTTGCCACATCCCTGAAAAGTGAACTTTCTCAAGAATGCTCTCCTATCCAGATCCACTGTAAAGTACACAACAAGCTCACTCCCCTCCCCTCGCGTGACACTGTTGCGTGAAAAGTGAACTTCATCTCGATGGCTCGCGTTGAGTGTAAACGACGCGTTCCATCTGAACGCGGCATTACATATAAAACACGATTCATATTATGACAACAATCATGATCCACTCTGGAGCGGATTGATTTTAAAAAATGAAATATTACGAAAAGAAGGCATTTCAAATACGATACGCGATATCGGAAACTGAATGGTGTATTGCAATATGCACATTGCGCCACTTTGGATTGATATTGTCACCAAGAATTACAGAGTTTCAAAATAGAGTATTTCACCCAAAAATATTATAGAGCAACCAGTGGGAAATAAGTAGGCTTGAGATTTTTAATGATTTGGGGATCTTCACAGATCATTGAAAACAACCTGGATGCAAATAAGAATGTAAAGTGACTGTAACAATTTAATGATAAAACAAGCCCATGCCTTTTTCCCACAACACCATGTTTCATGACTTGCTGTGAAGTTTCCGTGGTAGTTTATGTTGCCTGCTCACCCGCCAGCTTTTGGTGTCGCGTCTGCGTCTCGCATACGTCCTCGCTCAATTCCCGCCTGTGCCGCATCGCTTGCGTTTCACACACGATCTCGGCTGGTTGCTATTGTCGATCTTCCGCTGTACCGGCTGCATCACGCAGCTGTTACGGTTTTTGTGGCGTGTTCCTCTCACCCTGTGTCTTGCGTACCACACCGGCTCTTGCCCTGACAGCTTTTGTTGCACTTTTCTCAGTCACAGGGCTCTGTGCTGTGCTCCAGTTGTAGTCGCATTCTGCTGCAGGACTCAAGGGATGCCCGCTGTTTGCGTTGCTGTGACACGTTAACACGGCCTCTTTGCTACAGGTGAGTATGGCCGTGTATGATTTGACCGGTTCTTTGGAGTCCAACAAGGGTAACGTCTGTTGCCCCTCCTGTTGAGTTGGCAGTCTTCTGTCGCCCATTCGCAGACGAGGCGTGAAACGCAGCTCTGCCAATCTAGTTCCGCCTGCTTCCTCCTCTAAGCAAGGTTACGCTTCCGGCCAGCAGTAGGCCTTTGGGTTAGAGGCTGTAGTTGCCCTTTTGCGTTCCCAATTGAAAGGGATGTCTGCACTGTTGGTTGAGTGCCTACAGCCTGAGTGCCAAGTGCCTTGGCTTTCGGTGAGCCGTCCTCTTTTAAAAGCGCTGTTGAACTGGACCTTAAAAGGGTGTTGATGCCATTTCTCTGTCTGCTTCAGACTCTTGCTTCCGTGAGTCTGAGTTCAACTCTAGGGACTCCACTATTGGTTCCCCTCCTTCTGAGAGGGGCTTGTCGCTCACAGTATTGGGTGATGCAGATTCATTTGTGTTCCTTTTGCGTGCTGCTTTGCGGGAGCTTCAGGTGGACGTTCCTTGTCCCCAGTGTACCCGGAGAAATTACTTTTTCTGGCATGGTCGCCCTTCTGCTGCCTTCATTGTCCCACAGTGTGGGCTTTATTTAGATCTCTTGCAGACCTATTCGGCCGATACGAGTGCTTTTGCCTGCCTTACTTCTGAGGGGCATACATTGGCGGCATTGCAGGATGCTGGTAACATTGGGTTTGACCGCATGCCTGTTGTGGAGGAGGATGTCGCTTCCTTGCTCTTGTCACCAGATGAGCTCGCTCAGCGAATGCGGTGTTGTCCTAACGTACAATGTCGCATGGCGGTTGACCTCGCTACAAGGGCCTATAATGCTTGTGTGCGCTCGGTCCCTTTAGACAAGGGACCACGGCTCGGCAATGTCCTACTTGGTGCGTCCGCACCGCCTTCTGTGGTTGTCTCTGTCCTCCATAACTGAGTCCTCCAAGCATACTCTGCAGGACTTTCCTGTAGTCCCTGGGACGTTTTTTTGGTTCTGGGGAATTGGAGACACTGGAACGTTCGCTCAGGGTTCGTGAGGCCCGTGTCTAGCTCTCCAACCGTGACAGAGCTTTGGCCATTTCTGGTCCTCCTCGAGGCGTGGTGCCATCTCGCTGGGAAGTGGTATCCATGGATGCCAGTCCCTCCGGCTGGTGTGCCATTTGGCAACACACGCTTGCTCAGGGGCATTGGTCGTTGGCGGACACCGCAGACCACATCAATGTCCTGGAACTTTGGACTGTGCATCTGGCACTCATCCTCTTCCTGCCATTCCTTCATGAAAGGGGCCTGGCATCTCCGACCCTACAGTGCGCCACGCGCTCTTACTGGGACCAGCATGTGGTGCTTGACTTCTTGTGCTGGCCTCCTTTTGAACCCCTGTGCGAGGTGCCTCTCAAGTGGGTTTCTCTGACGACTGCGTTTTTGCTCGCCATTGTCTCGGCCAAACGAGTTAGGGAATTGCATCCCCTGTCATTCAGCCCTTCCTGCATCAAGTGGCACCCTGATGTAGGCACGGTCACTCTGTGGCTGAATGCTGCTTTCGGTCCGGAGGTGCGATCCTCTTCCTATGTGAACAAACCTTTTGTGCTTGCTCGCTCACTCGCTGGCTTGTTTTGTGCCCCTGAATGGGGATGCTTGGACCTTTGCCGACCTCTTGTGCCCTGTGCGGGCACTGCGTTTTTATGTGGATGCTACGGCGTCGTTTCGTAAGTCTCAGCTTTTCATTTCGTACAGAGGTCCTTGCAAGGGCTCCTCTCTTTCCAAACAACGTTTGTCTCACTGGATCATGCATGCTTGCTGGAAATTTGGAACAGCACTTGCCTTTGGGAGTCCGTGCCTATTCTACTAGGAGGGTCGCGATTTCTTGGGCTGCATTGAAAGGGGTTCCCTTGGACGATGTTTGTGTTGCTGCTTCCTGGTTGTCGCCTGGCACTTTTGCCAGGTTCTCCTGTGTGGATGTATCTGCCCCCAATCCTCTGTCTGTGGTCCTGGGCTCCTCGGGGCCGTCTATGTGAGGTTGAGGTGAGTGCCAGGGTCTTCTTGTGACCTCACTGTGATTCCTCATTCCGTGCTTTTAGCACCGCATCTAGCGGTCCGGAGGGGCGTAATAGAACAACAGTTATGTATGTAACAGCGGTTCTATGAGCCCCGGATGACCGCCAGAGTTACTTGTCACTCGGATTTCTTGTCTCTGCGTTGTTTGGGCATGTATTTTCTGAGGGACAGACTACCGGGGGACCCTGCCTTATATATGTCCCCGGTGTCATATACATGATGTTTTTGATGGTATGCATTCTCATCTTGCGTTAAGGCTTATTCTGTGCTTTTAGCACTGCTTCTGGTTGCCATCCGAGACTCACAGAACCGCTGTTACATACGTAACTGTTGTTTTGTCAGCTGTTCTGCTTTAACTGCTTAATGTAACTGTCTTCATGTCAGTCTTCTAAAACAAGGACAATTCAAAGTTAATGCTTAATAGTTGAATGTTTTGTCTGCCATTTCTAAAAAGTGAGAAAGATTGCTGATCCTGCTGTGTTGGTTTGCACCTGGCTTTCAGGTGCTATTTTTAAGATGCAATATCAGACATCGCAATTCAGGTTTTATAAATCAAATTGAGAAATTAGAAGTGTTGTTTTTATTTTTGTTTTTGTTTTTTTGTAATGGTGCCTATTTGGCAGAGATGGACAGTCCGTTGCTACTGACAGCCTGACTGGCCGTTTTGATTTTCATCTCTTTATGCTTGCTGAACATGACTGAGACATGGATGGGGAATAACTTTTTTCTGTGAGTCCATCCCAGTCGTTGATAATGCTCCTGGATTTACACTCCTTCTCGTTGCTGCTGTTTTCCCGCTTTATACAGTGCTTTGACAATGTGTTTTTCCCCTTTTCTGATTTCTGCATATTTATCACACTTCAATCTTTCTTGATTATCATCTTCCTGCCATCTCCAGCTTTGTTTCCAGTCTCTTAACCATAAAACAGGGTTAATCTGAGTACCATCCAATAAACATTCCTATTCACTTGGCCGCATCTTATTTACCCCCAGCACCTAGTCACTAAGGTTTTTTATTTGTTTTTTTAATTTTTTTTATTTTAACAACTCAGTGACTTCAGCCCCAGATATAGGAGGGTCCACCTCTGAGTTTTTAGTCTTTGATTCCTCAGAGGACGTCATATTGGTGGAATTAAGGAGGCCTTGGACTTATTCGAGCCACCAGCTCACTATGTCCCGGGTTGAGGTCAGCAGAACCTCATCTCCACTGTACACAGTGTTAACGATGCACTGCTCTTCCCCCTCCTGAGGTGCCGGATGCTGGATCAAAATTTCCTCGAAGCTGTCCAGAAGTTGTTTTCCATGGACTCACCGAACTCCTCCCAAATCCGGGTTTTTGCCTGAGCGACCGCCAAAGCTGCACTCCGCTTGGCCAGTCGGTACCTTTCAGCTGCATCCAGTTGCCCATGCCAAAAAAGCCAGTTGCCACCAAGGTGTTCGGGGATTGCCGCCACGACAGTGACCAATCACCTTATGGGCACAACTCTGTTTAGCAGCCTTGACAATAATGGCGTGGAACATGATCTCAATGTCTTCTGCCTCTGCTGAAACGTGGAAGAAATTCTGCCAAAGGTGGGGGTTGAATCCTTTCGACAGGGACTCTGACGGATGTTCCCAGCTGACTCTCACAATACGCCAGGGTGCCACCAGGTGCTGATCAGTTGAGCGCTCTGACACTCTCTTCAACCAAATGTCCAAAGCATGCAGCTGCAAATCCGAGAATAGTACCTCAAATTTGTCACCAATCATCAAACTTTGGCCTACATATGATGTCTTGGTGCCAGGTGCACATATGGACATACTCATATTTGAACATGGAGTTTGTATGGACAATCCATGATGAGCATGCAACCTTGTTTGATGAAATGATAGGAATACAGTATAGAATATAGGAATAAAATCAGACTTTGGTTGCCATTTTTATTTTGACACTGAAAAAAACAACAACAAAATGGCATCCAATCATTGGACCTGAGCAACGAAACACAATGATATCCCTATGTTTAATTCCAAAAATATACTGACAAAAATCTGAAATCCTTTCCTGCTTATGACAGGAATGTTTAATGTAACTTCTGTTTTCGGATATCACTGTACAGCTTCTAAACATTGGACATGTAAGATGTTTATGTTATTTGAGAACTTGTCAAAGCAACAGCCAGGGAATCTTACTGCACTATCAATGAAAGCAAATGATACCTTTTGGGATCCATGGCCCATCAACCCCCGCTGTTTTTTTTTGTTTGTTTGTTTTGTTTTTGCTGCAGAAATAAATTCTCCATCAATGTAAATGGTCTCCCATGAGCCCATGCCATTTATTGCTTTGTGTTTTAAATCTGGTAAAATGTGTCTTAAAGACGTTGGGTTAATTTTTGGTGGAAGTAGAAAAATGTAAAACAAAAAGTTTTGGGTGCAAGTGCTTACAAAAGATTTTTGGGGCTTATGGGGTCATTCGACAACAGAAGTGAGCCACAGGGGTAAAGAGGGGAGAGTGACAACGGGTGTTGGAGACAGACTGGTGGCTATCTGACGGACCGACGATTCCAAATTTCAGTGTGAAAAAAATGGCGGACCGACGATGAGGTGAGCAGGGCACTGAACAACTGATGACTGTCGGACCAGTAAACATTTTTTACTTTTGTTGCTCACATCGTCTAATCACTAACAACGTTTATAATCACACCTTCAGTTTCAAGCTCCAAAATCATCACCCTGTGTGACTCATTTTACCTCAATAACATTCTTTTCATACTCTTCCAGAACCTGATAAAATTGCTTTGAAGCCTCGTTTGTTGCTTCAAGATAACACTCTTTCATCTAGTCTACTCTTCTCCTCATCTCACATCATCCATTTCTCTACCATTTCACATTATATCTTAACATGCCAAATTTCAGTCCTATATGCCTTACCCTTCTTAGCTGTCTGTCACAGAACTCACATATCCTATTTTTTGTATTGAATCAACAGTAGCACAATCTCCACCAGCAGAGTAATCAAAAATACTGTTGGCCGTCATGAATTGACCCTGACCAATTTAATATATCTCCAGCTGTTCAAAAACATATGGCCCCAAGTCCAATGACACAACCACAAACGCCATCATCAAACTGAATATCTCATGTGGTTAGTAATCAGTCACCCAAGTATAGGTGAGTTATTGAGTCAGATAGATTGTGATAACACTTTTTTTTCTGAATTATTGATTTTTCTTTCATCACACTAGCAACAGAATTTAAAATTTGACTATTAATTGTGTTAACTGATTCAAAATCCTTTACATTTACACCACAATGCATCAATCAGTTTTTTACAATTGTTTGAGCCAGTAAGTTTATAAATTTGAACCTAGAATTGTGTGAATTACTAATTTCAAGACTTAAAAAAAAAGAAAAAAAGAATGCAGTCATTCTAACCTGAAAACAGGTTTGAATAATTGTATTACATTCATGCTCATAACGACTAGGGGTATGTAAACGTCTGACCAATTGTAATGTGTACGAATTAGCTACTACTACAATGGTTTTTAAAGGTACCCAATTTTTTATTGTTACAGTCCTTAAACACTCAACACTGATTAGTTCCAAAGCAATTAAGTGGTTGTTTCTGATTTTGCATAAAGTCTTGATCCACGTGATTTAGTTTCTGTTCAACATTCTACAGTCACATCTCTGGACCTTTCCATTTGTTACATCAGTCAACCTTTTAGCATGAAACTCATCTGACCACTCTTGAGATCTGTCATGGTCAAGGGCCATTTCCCACCTCAATAGAAAACAGATATTACACCATTAATAAAACAGACTTGAAACTACCATAAGAAGGAAAAGCTAATGAACAGCAATTGTAAACTCATCATGCTTAGTATTATTAGCCTTTTCAATCAGAGTAAAGGCACTGATGTTGCACTGATGTTGCACTGATACCCAGAGGCAGCTGTCTGATCCCTCTAATGTACACGTAAGCCAGCTATCGGGCTAGAGCTGTCATTTCCTCTTTGTGCTGATCATTGGGGTGGTAGTGTGGTTGCATTTACAATAGAAATCACGTCCAGTGGTCTTTTCTGGCCTCTGGTGAGTAATGACTTGGATGTTTAGCATTTAGGATTTTACACTGTTGTTGAACCTATATTGGATGGCGTACTCTAAATGGATTATCCCTGATTATCTTTCTCACATTGCTGTGAGAAGCGGACCAGGGGAGTGTCAGATAGAAAACGGTAATGAAGGGGTTTCAATGAAATGGTGCTTTACAGTCAGTCTATGCCTAGAAATGCCAGCGCAGAGCTCGTTGGTCTGTGCTTCCAGATTTATTGACTTTCCCTCTGCATGAATGGTTAGTGATGCATGTAGTGTGAAATAATGTGGCGACAGGTGTGTATCAAAGTCACTCTCCACCTCCATCAAAGCTCAACTGACCTCTTCATCAAAGAGTTTGTTCCCAGTCATCTGGCATACAACTACCCCACCCCCACCCCCTTGGCATCCTTATCCCTCTCTCTCCCACATTAAAATGTTTTATTAAAAGACTGAAGGCACTTCTTAGCTTGGGTTTCTATTGCACTTTCTGGTAATCATTTCCAATTATCAGTAGGTTTTCGCAGTTTTACAACAAGTGTTAAATCTTTAACACTGTTTATATTTTACTGTCTCCTTTCATACATTCTGTATAATTATTAAGAATTAAAATCTGTTTTCTATTACTAACTAGATGGCTTTTTTCTATCCATCTATCCATCCATCCATCCATTTTATTAACAGCTTGTCCTTAAAAGGATCGTGGATCACTGATGCCTTTCTAAGCTGTCTTCGGGCAGGTGGCGGGGTACCCTCTTACTGGTTGCTAACCAATCGCAGGGCACACAGAAATGAATGACCACAAACACATTACTCCTGCCCTCCTTGGTCGATGGTAACGCCGGGAGCCAATCACATGTCTTGTCAACGTGCCCGTGAGCTGCTTACCAGATTGGCTGTGCCATCTTACTCATGAAACTCACACACACTGTGAGTGAGAAGTGAAGAGAGTGGCAGCGGAGTGGCAGCCACAAAAAGGAGTGTTGTAAATCCCTTAGTTAGATTTCTTCTGTAATAAATTGGAAGTTGCTGGCCAAAGAGTGTGGTTTTGGCGGTCGCCTAGGCAAAAACTCGGGTGTGGATTTAGATTTGGGATCGGTTTGGTGAGGCCATGGAAAACGACTTCTGGACGTCTTTGAGGAAATTGGTGTCTCAAAAGGGGGAAGCAGTGCACCATTAACACTGTGTACAGTGAAGATTATGTGCTGCTGACTTCAACTTTGGACGTCGTGAACCGGTGGGCAGAATACTTTGCAGAGGCTGGAAGCTCTGATGTGGGCTCTCCCATCTCGGGCTGAAGTCTCTGAGGTAGTCAAAAAAATGATGAGATCCGCCCTGACTTTCTAAACGCTCTGGATGTTGTAGGACGGTCCTGGCTGACAAGCCTCTACAACATCGATTGGACAACGGGACAATGCCCTCCGACTGGCAGACCGGTGTGGTGGTCTCCTTTTTTAAGAAGGGGGATTGGAGGGTGTTTTCCAACTAAAGAGGGACCACACTCCTCAGCCTTCCTGGTAAGGTCTATTCAGGGGTGCTGGAGAGGAGGGTCTGTCAGTAAGTCGTACCTCAGAGTGACAGGGTCCTCGAGGCGGCATGGGAGTTCACCAATCAGTCTACATGTGCTAATAGGTCTTGGAGAAGGCCTTAGACCGTGTCCCTCGAGGAACTGTGTGGGGGGTGCTTCAGTGCGACGAGGTACCGGACGGCCTGGTATGGTCTGTTTGTTCCCTGTATGACCAATGTCAACTCAAGTCGAACTCGTTGGTTAAGCTTCTAGTGTTGAGAGTTAAGTTGGAGTTTTTAGCCAATTAGAATTCAGCTAACTTTTGTCTCCAGGCTGTATGTAATCTGCCTGCTCCCGTAGACACTAGGGCAGGGGTGTCCAAACTTTTTGCAAAGGGGGGCCAGATTTGGTGTGAAAAACTGTAGGAGGGCCAACCTTGGTGACCATTCTTTACATACAGTATAACAGCAATTAATTTAAATACATTTTCAGCTATCTTAAGCATGTGTTTTGGTTAATTTGAAACATGCATATAAAAATTGAATAGACGTTAAATATTGAAATTGAATAATCACTGAACTTCACTTTTTTTTAACACTTTAACGTTTTTGTAACAGTTGAACACAAGTAATTGTACTCTTGGGTGCAAATTACATTTGAAACAAGAAAAAAAATCTCACCATGTCAGTTTAATATTTATATAATATTTAAACACAATAACAGAGAAATGAACAGGTAATAGTCATAAACAAGTGCAGGACTCATTTAAAATAAGGTCTGGCTCTATGGCAATATTATGGATGAGCAAGATGTCTTGTGAGAGTCCGATAGCTGAGCCCTCACAGGCTCTTATTTAAGTTCATAACCGAAAATATCTTCTCACAGGAATACGTCGATCCAAACAAGTTCAGCATTTTCTTACCAAATGCTCGAATCTCTCGGAACTTGTCCTTATCTGTCGGTAAAAGTTGGCGAGAGAAAGCTGCAGCCGCTTACCGCGGCTCTCTGCGTCACACTGCAGCGCAACTTTCCTCCTTATGTTGATTGTCGCCATTTTAGAAAATTAGGGGTTCATACAGTCAATTACTCATATACTAATTTGCTGTTCCTAACTGAGCCTATAGATGGCAGCATTTAGCACACGTAGGTAAAAGCGCTGCTACCAATGTATTAATACTCCATGCGGGCCAGACGTTATTGATTTTATGACGCAGGCCTCGGACCGGATGGAAATTGACCACGGGCCGCATTTGGCCCCGGGCTGGACTTTGGACATGTCTGCACTAGGGTATTCGCTTCAACAATTGGAGGCCTTCTGTGCCGTGTGTAAAGACATATGTAAATGAGGCCCATATTTTTAATAGACTGCTGCAATAGCCTATTGTGTCATAAGAGCTCCATCTGAAGGTCTCACGTTGAATTTGATGTGAGTGGATGCTCACTGCAGGAAGACAGCTGGACACACGTGCTACTGTGCTTTTAAAAACCTCTTGGGACATCCGAGTGGATATGCAGTATTGTAGATCTCAATTCAAAGGTAAATAGAGCTCCTCAATGCACTACGGTATTTTTAAAAAACTTTTGGGAACACCCGAGTGGATACACTGTGCATCTCAGTGCGAAGAGAAAGAAAGCATGAAGAGGTCAAGAAAAATCGGGAGATATTGAAAAGACTGATCAATTGTGATCGCAGTTTGTTTTGGTGAGCGCAAGCCTTTTCTTTATTTCGTGTTTCATTTTTGATACTGATATGTTTGTGTTATTTTATTTCGTTCATATTCAATTTAAGTGGACCCCCGGATTACAGCATCCCTCACTTACGTTTTTTTCATGTTGCAATGTGGAATACTTGAGTTTTTTCGTCCCCTCTTTAAGGTCCTTTCCCCGCTTTGCAACAAAAACAACTTAACAACCCTAAACAACCCTAAGGTGTTGGCTGAATTTGTATTGTTTTGTCACCATCTGCAAACCATTTTTAGGAAATTGCACTTATTTTCTGCTGCAATCACTGCGTCCCTGCCACGTGTCACCACAATGCTGGTCTACTATTGGTCGGCGTCTCCTCACGAAGGTGCTGGTCTGCTATTGGTCCGCCTCACTTGTTTCTAAATGCCGGAATGGTAAAACTTAGTTCTATCGCGAGTGGTTACAAAACCGTATTTATACTGCATTTTACTGCTTAATTCAAACTTGAATGGGTTAGCCATGGGTCCCTAGATTGCTAGTCATGTTACAGAAGACAGAAGGAAGAAGATAATTGTCAGGTTCATTTGTTAGACAATGATTTATATAGAAACAAAGCTGGAGATAAACGATTGTAAGCATGTAGATTATATATACGTAGCACTTACTATACTATTTTGGTACCAAATTTTAATATGTACAGTATGTACAATCTTGATGTTTTTACTTGGGGTTCTAAACGCATTAACTATTTAATATAGGTTTGGATAACCCACCATACGGTGAATTGCGCTTTACGAGCCCAACCGCGGAACAGATGAATCTTTTAACACGGGGGCCCACTGCAATAGTAAGAAATAAAATGTGACGCAGCTGCAGAATGGAGGGCCCAAGAGCACACACAGGTAGGTGGGTTTAGCGACAGAAAAATTATTTAGAGAGAGATACTTGCTGGGGTGAAAGCTGATGAGAGCGGGTCGCTGTGGAGAGGCTGTCAGGGGTAGGGAAGCTGGGGCGTGGCGGACAATCATTCGAGAGGGGATGGATGAGACGGTGGCTCGATTAGGAGGACTATATCAGCAGGCTAATGGGTATATGTGTATATATATATATATATATATATATATATATATATATATATATATATATATATATATGTGTGTGTGTGTGTGTGTGTGTGTGTGTGTGTGTGTGTGTTTTTCATCTTACGAACGTGGACCGCGGCGTTTTTTGTCCCCCTCTTACGCACAAACCTTTCGTCTTACGAACAATCCAACATGCCGGTCAGTGTGTCCACACTATATTTTTCGCTTTGCTACAACAACAATAACAACTATTCTTGCATGTCACGGAAATGCCGATATGCTATTGGTCTTATAAGGTCACAGTCACAGTCTCAGTCACGGGGATGCCGATATGCTATTGGTCGATTAAGGTCACAGTCACGGTCTCAGTCACGGAGATGCCGATATGTTATTGGTTGATTAAGGTCACAGTCACGGTCTCAGTCACGGAGATGCGGATATACTATTGGCCATCGTCACGTCAATCACAGAAATGCCGATATGCTATTGGCCGAATGCCTTCATCTCGCTTGATGGCACAGCTGGTTGGTGTGTTGTGAAGACTTTGCAAACTTGATCTGTTAGACATGGCTTCTAAAATTGCAAGTGGCTGTAAAGGAAGAAGTAAGAGGATGATGACAATAGAAATGAAGCAGGAGATAATAAAAAAAATATGAAGGAGGCGCACGCATAGTTAACCTTGCTAGTGAGTATGGCCGTAACCGCTCGGCAATCTCCTAAGGGCAAGACTTTCCTTGCCAGGGGACGGACCTTGGTCAACAACAAAATGGAGAGGCTTCTTCTATTATGGATTAAAGAGAAGGAAATTGCCGGTGATATGTTCTCATTTGAAAAAAGTTCTCGTTTAAGAAAATAAATAAATTCTGCGGGTTTGTCTCTGCTCCCCTCCGCCTCCACCCAGCTCAAGTCACGTTGCCCCAAAGGTAAATGTCATTTTTCCTTTGTATATTTATGTTATTTAATTTAACTGTACCTATGTTAATTAGTGAATGCGGGCAACGCGTGCAAAAAAACTTTGGTAAAAACATCACGACTTTATACACATATTAAAAATGAGTAACATAATCTACTGTATAGTTAAATAACATATACAAAGGAAAAATGACATTTACCTTTGGGGCGACATGACTTGAGCTGGGTGGAGGCGGAGGGGAGCAGAGACCAACCAGCAGAATTTATTTATTTATTTTCTTATACGGGAACTTTTCTCAAACTAGAACATATCACCGGCGATTTCCTTCTCTTTAATCCATGAAAGAAGAAGCCTCTCCATTTTGTTGTCGATCGAGGTCCGTCCCCCGGCAAGGAAAGTCTTGCCCTTAGAAGATTGCCGAGCGGTTACGTCCATACTCACGAGCAAGGTTAACCATGCGTGCGCCTCCTTCGTATTTTTTTTTTATTATCTCCTGCTTTGTTTCTATTGTCATCATCCTCTTATTTCTTCCTTTACCGCCACTTGCAATTTTAGAAGCCATGTCTAACAGATAAAGTTTGCAAAGTCTTCACAACATTCCTTCCTTCCGTTTTTCACTCATTTTCTCTCCTTCCTTCCATCCCGACCAGCTGTGCTATCAAGCTAGATGAAGGCGTTCGGCCAATAGCATATCGGCATTTTTGTGATTGAGGTGACGCCGGCCAATAGCATCTCCGTGACTGAGTCCGTGACTGACAACGTGACTGAAACAGTGACTGTGACATTGTAAGAGCAATAGCGTTCAACGTACCCGTGATGAGCGTCAACTTCTGAATTAGTTGACGTAGCAAAGCGAAAATAAATGTATGAATACAATGGCCGGCATGTCAGATTGTTCGTAAGTTTGTGCGTAAGTGGGGGACAAAAAACTCTGCGGTCCATGCTCGTAAGTCGAAATGTTCGTAAAAGAGGGTGTTTGTAAACCGGGGGCCGACTGTATATAATATGTGTGTGTAAATGGAAATGTGCTTTATTTATATAGCGCTTTACAACCACCTAGCGCTAGACCAAAGTGCTTCACAGTAGAACATACAGAATAACACATACACTTTAAGACACAGAATATGCAATAATAAAAACACAAAATAAAAGATGTAAAGAAGAGAGTCACCACTCTACTGAATATTGAAAGCCGTCCTGAATAAATGGGTTTTCAGTCTTGATCTGAAGAGGCCCAGGTCCAATAAAGTGCGTAAATTAAGAGGGAGTTTATTCCAGAGTCTGGGAGCAGCCACCGAGAAGGCACGGTCACCCCAGTGCTTGTAATTGGACCTGGGCACTTTCAACACCAGTTGGTTGGATGACCTCAAAGCCCTTGCGTGTTCCCGCACAGTTAAAAGCTCAGATAAATACGGTGGGGCAAGGCCATTAAGAGCTTTAAAAACGAACAATAAAAGTTTAATCTCAACTCTAAAATGAACTGGAAGTCAATGGAGGGAATAAAGGACTGGGGTGATGTGCTCTCTTCTTCTAGTGTTTGTTAGCAGACGGGCAGCGGCATTCTGGACGAGTTGAAGATGGTTAAAGGAATACTGGGAGATGCCAACATACAGAGCGTTACATTAGTCCCTGTTACAGTAGTTACCTTTAGCTAACAGGCGTAATTGGTAAAAACATTGTTAAATTGCCTATTAAATTTAAAAGCACTATCAAAAATCACACCCAGATTTCTAACAGAAGGATTAAAAGAGGAGGACAAGGGGCCAAAGCCAGTCATTGCAGTGTCCCCGAACATAATGCACTCCGTTTTGTTCAAAATGTTCATTTTTTAATTTCATTTCAGTTATCTTAAGCATGTTTTTTTGGTTAATTTGAAACATGCATATGAAAAATGAATTGACATTAAATATTGGAATTGAATAGTCACGTAACTTCACTTTTTTTTAACACCAATTAAATTTTTTGAAACAGTTGAACAGAAGTAACTGTACTCTTAGGTGCAAATTACATTTGAAACAAAAAAATACCTCACCATGGCAGTTTAATATTGATAGAATTTTTAAAAACAATAACAGAAAAATGAACAAGTAATCGTCATATCAACAAGTGCAGGGCTCATTTAAAATATGAAATTAGTAACTATAAATGTTGATTGGATTTTTAAATGTTTATTATTCTGGAGTGAGCGCTTAAAAAAAAAAAAAAAAAACATTTTCAGACTCATTGTAAATGAAAAATGTCCTTGTCCGCATGAGTGTGATGGGTGAAACTGAGATCTGGAGTGCAGGACAAAGGCCAGGTCTGGCGCTATGGCAGTAGTATGCAAGATGTCTTGTAAGTGAGAGTCTGAAAGCCGTGTCCTCACACGGCTCTTATTTAAGTTCATAACCGAAAATGTCTTCTCACATGAATACGTCAAACTGAACAAGCTTACCATTTCCTTACCAAATGCTCGAACGTCTCGGAAACTTGTCCTTATCCAGCTGTCAGTAAGAATTGGCGATATACAGCTGCTGGTGCTGACCACAGCTCACTGCGTCACACTGCAGCTCAACTTTCCTCCTTTTGTTGATTGTCGCCATTTTAGAAAATTAGGGGCTCATACAGTCAATTACTCATATGCTAATTTGCTATTCCTAATTGAGCCTATAGATGGCAGCATTTAGCACACGCACGTAACAGCGCTGCTGCCCAATGTATTCATTCTCCATGCGGGCCAGACGTTATTGATTTTATGACGCAGGCCTCAGACCGGATGGAAATTGACCACGGGCCGCATTTGGCCCCCGGGCCGGACTTTGGACATGTCTGCACTAGGGTATTCGCTTCAACAATTGGAGGCCTTCTGTGCCATGTGTAAAGACACATGTAAATGAGCCCATATTTTTAATAGACTGCTGCAATAGCCTATTGTGTCATAAGATCTCCATCTAAAGGCCTCACGTTGAATTTGATGTGAGTGGATGCTCACTGCAGGAAGGCAGTGCAAAGCTCAAGAACCAAACTACATGGTGTTGGCTTTGACTGATTGCGTTAAAGGCGTAGCGTAGCTTTTAGCTAACCTGTCCCGACTTGGCCGTTTTTCTGACTGGGCTACCAGGGGGGTGAGCTAGACTGATGTTTTTCTGGCTCGGCCACCAGGGAGCCAACCCTGGAAAATAGTTTCCTTTTGATTTTATGAAGGAGGCTGCGGGCCGGATGGAAATTGACCGCAGGCCGCACTTGGCCCCCGGGCTGGATTTTGGACATGTCTGATCTAGACACATTAGTTATGACATTATGAAACCGTTTTTCATTAAAAATGAATACATCAAATGATTTTTAATTTCTAAAACTTGCAAATGAATGTGTTCTTAATGACAAATAGTATGTTTTAAATATCATCGTTGGTCTAGTCATTAAATTATATTACATGGGGGTGGCACTTCTCCGGAGGCAGCCATGTTTGTTATAGCTACGGACAATGGTAAATGCAGCAATTGCAGCACCTCCTGCTGTCCATAATGAAAAACGGTCTAACTCTACACACTGTCCTTTTAATAACTCCAAAGGTAATGGTTAAACCTGCCCATGCCTTAAAAAAGAAAAAGTGATACTGTAAAACGAGGACAACTTTATGTTGATAGTCCTTGTATTGCATTGCTACACCTGATTGTGTATCTCTCTTCCAGGTTGTTCTATCATCCGTCCCCCCAGAGATGGCGGTATAAGATACAGAGGCCTTACACAGGAGCAGGTGATTAATGGTTACTGCCATTTGTGAATACAACTCCAGGAAGATCAACACACACACACACACACACACGCGCACGGCCACGCACACACACACACACACACACACACACACACACACACACAATTTTTTATCAGTTCAATGTACTTAGAAAAAAATGTATTCACATACTTGGAAATGTGTTCACATACTTGGAAGTTCACATCCTTGGACAACATACTGTCACGAATAACCGCGTGCAGGCGAGGACCCCAACCAGACACACAGGTGTTTGGGCTTAAGTCAGTTTATTTAACACAAAGAGCACGTCGAGCGTGGAACAAAAAAGGGAAAAAGCCAAACGACAAAGTACAGTGGGCCCCCGTGTTACGGACACAATCCGTTCAGCGGCTACGCTCGTAACTTGAACTGCTCGTATGACGGGCAATCCAAACCTATGTTAATTAGTGAATGCGTGCAACGCGTGCAAAAACCTTAGGTAAAAACATCACGACTTTATACACATATTAAAAATGACTAACATAATCTACTGTACAGTTAAATTAAATAACATATACAAAGGAAAAATGACATTTACCTTTGGGGCGACGTGACTTGAGCTGAGTGGAGGCGGAGGGGAGCAGAGACAAACCCGCAGAATTTATTTATTTTCTTAAACGAGAACTTTTTTCAAATGAGAACATATCACCGGCGATTTCCTTCTCTTTAATCCATAATAGAAGAAGCCTCTCCATTTTGTTGTTGACCAAGGTCCGTCCCCTGGCAAGTAAAGTCTTGCCCTTAGGAGATTGCCGAGCGGTTACGGCCATACTCACTAGCAAGGTTAACCATGCGTGCGCCTCCTTCGTATTTTTTTTTTTATTATCTCCTGCTTCGTTTCTATTGTCATCATCCTCTTACTTCTTCCTTTACCGCCACTAGCAATTTTAGAAGCCATGTCTAACAGATAAAGTTTGCAAAGTCTTAACAACATTCCTTCCTTCCGTTTTTGACTCATTTTCTCTCCTTCCTTCCGTGCCGACCAGCTGTGCCATCAAGCTAGATGAAGGCGTTCGACCAATAGCTTATCGGCATCTCAGTGACTGACACCGTGACTGAAACAGTGACTGTGACATTGTAAGAGCAATAGCATATCAGCATTTCCGTGTCATGCGTGAGCAAACGATGTCAATTGTACGTACACATTGACTGGCAACGCGTGGTTAAATCAGAGATAAAACCATCACGTATTTACACACACATTTATAATTAGTACCAAAACCTACTGTGTAGTTAATTTAATTAACATGTATACACAAAGGATAAATGACATTTTCCTCTGGGGCGACGTGATTTGAGCTGAGTGGAGACGGAGGTGAGCTGAGACCAACCCGTAGAATGTATTTATTTATTTTCTTAAACAAGAACTTTTCTCAAACTATACCATATCACCGGCGATTTCCTTCTCTTTAATCCATAATAGAAGAAGCCTCTCCATTTTGTTGTCGAGCGAGGTCCGTCCCCCGGCAAGGAAAGTCTTGCCCTTAGAAGATTGACGAGCGGTTCCGTTCATACTCACGAGCAAGGTTAACTATGCATGCGCCTCCTTCGTATTTTTTTTATTATCTCCTGCTTGGTTTCTATTGTCATCATCCTCTTACTTCTTCCTTTACCGCCACTTGCATTTTTAGAAGCCATGTCTAACAGATAAAATTTGCAAAGTCTTCACAACATTCCTTCCTTCCATTTTTCACTCATTTTCTCTCCTTTCTTCCATCCCGACCAGCTGTGCCATCAAGCTAGATAAAGGCGTTCGGCCAATAGCATATCGGTATTTCTGTGATTGACGTGACGCCGGCCAATAGCATCTCCGTGAGTGAGCCCGAGACCGTGACCTTAATCGACCAATAGCATATCGGCATCTCCGTGACTGACACCGTGACTAAGACAGTGACTGTGACATTGTAAGAGCAATAGCGTTCAACGTTGCCGTGACCAGCGTCGTCTGATGATTTTGTTGACGCAGCAGAGCTAAAATATCTGAACTAATACAATGGCCGGCATGTCAGATTGTTCGTAAGACGAAAGGTTTGCACGTAAGTGGGGGACAAAAAACTCTGTGGTCCATGCTCGTAAGTCGAAATGTTCGTAAAAGAGGGTGTTCGTAAACCGGGGGCCGACTGTACAACCTAAATTACAAAGTACAAAACAAAGCGAGACCAAACGTGTCTGAACCAAGTCTAAAACGGGAGCGCGAGGCAATCGAGGGAGCGGGACCACAGGAGAGCAACTGCAACAAAGTACAACCAAAAAAACGCGGGAGCGAAAAAACATATAGGGGAACAAAGTACAGCCTGTCGCTGACCAAACATGATAACAATCAGAGTTTACACTTGAAATTCCAATTTCTTACCTCAGTTTCTTTTGTAATAGATTTACAACGCTTTGGTGAAACCTCTTTCCTCCTCTCTCTTGCATCTGTCGAACAGCGTGTGGCATGAGGGAGATGGGCACAGGTTCGGTTTAGGGGTCTCAGCATTGCATCTCTGCTATTTGTGGATGTTGCGCTGTTGGCTGCTTCAGGCCGTGACTCCTAACTCTCACTGGAGCAGTTCGCATCTGAGTGTGGAGAGGCTGGGATGAAGATAAGAGACTCCAAATCTGAGACCATGGTCCTCAGTCGGAAAAGGGTGGGGTGCCTTCTATGGGTAGGGAATGAGGCCCTGCTCCAAGTCGAGGCATTTTAACATTTTGGGGTTTGTTTCTGGCCTTTTTGGCCTGTGAGACTGTGAGACTCTGGAGGCAGCTGCCAAGTGGTGTATGGCTTTGGCATTCTCCAAGGCAAAAACCTGGGTGTGGGAGGAGTTTGGTGAGGCCATGGAAAGTACCTCCTGGACGGCTTATTTTCTGAACCAGCATCCACCGTCTCAGTGGAGATGGGGTGCTGCTGACCTGAGACGTCGTGAGGCGGCAGGCAGATTACTTCGAAGACTTCCTCAATTCCACTGACATGTCTTTCTTTGATGAAGCAGTCTTGAAACTCCAAAGTGGGCTCTTCTATCTCTGGGGCTGATGTCACCAAGGTGGTCAAAAAACTCCTTGGTGGCAAGGCCCCGGGGATTGATGAGATCCACCCGAAGTTCCTAAAGACTCTGGATGTTGTAGGGCAGTCCTAGTTGACATGCCTCTTGCAGAAAATAGGTGGCAGAAAATTGACTCTACAGCACACAAAAGATGCTACTCTATAAAAGAGTTACAGAATCCTCGTTGATTCAAATGAGCTAAACAGACTCCTCATCTCTCCCCAATTTGGTACTCTCCAGGAGTTGTTCACGGTACTTATGTCATGGTATTCCTTTCCGGACGAATCATAAAGGTGTTGTTAATGGTGAACTTCCATATGCAATAGTTTGTACGCCATGTCGTCTGTTCATAAAAAAAATTAGAGAATATACGCATTACAGAAAATCTGTTGCGCGTGGAGTCCATACGGAGGGGCTTGGTTGCCAAAATAACGTCATTTTGACACCTGCAGCCGCACGGCGCTTAAACCAAGCCAACACTTGAAGACAGGATAAAAATAATAAAGATGAAGGATGAATGAATCAAAGTGAAAGACATTATGCAAGAAATTGATGGAAGTATGAAAATGTATGCATGTATGTATTATTGTAGCTTTGGCAATTTCTTTCTTTTTTATTTTCTTATTTTAAATGTTGGATGGTTTTGTTTTCAACTTCAGTAAGATTATAGATTGCACAACACTTTTTTTATGTTTATGTCCGAGACATAGATTTGCTAAAGTGAAAAGTACCATGCTGTGAAAAATTTCTGGCTGCAAATATGATTTTGTTGTAGGAAATTCTACTGTATAAAATTCAGCACTCTCTGCAACTGGTCTCTGTCAGTATGTGCTGGTGATCGTCATGCAGCTTCTTTTTTTTTTTCAATGCAATTGTGATTGCTTCAACTGTCTATACATCCAAAGTGCAAATGTAAACCAAAGTTCAACAAAATGTTTCTGAAAAAAATTAAAAGGAAGGTAATTACATTCAGCACTTTCTTGGTTCAGATCTTACATCCTGGGAAGGACGCATAGTGTCTCTTATGACAATGCGATCTCTGAATCTTTCTCCATCTCATGTGGTGTCCCGCAGGGGTCAGTACTTGGTCCCTTACTGTTCAACATCTACATGATTCCTCTTGGTGATATTATACGTAAACATGCTCTTAGTTTTCATTGCTATGCTGATGATACCCAAATGTACATGCCTTTAGAAATAACAGTTCCGTACAAGTGCAGTAAACTGGAGGCCTACCTTGCCGAGATTAAACAATGGATGTCTTCCAATTTTCTGCTTCTTAACTCTTGTAAAACAAAGATGTTAATTATTGGCCCTACTCATCATCAGCACTTGATTAAGACTACCACGTTGAACCTGGATAACTGTACTATTTCCCCAAGTAGTTTTGCAAAAAAACCTCAGCGTGATATTAGACTATTGTAACGTTTTGTTTTCTGGGCTTCCCATGTCCTGCGTCAAAAGCCTGCAGTCTGTACAGAATTGAGCAGCGAGATTGTTGACAAGGACATAAAGTTCCATCATATTACTCCGATTCTAGCTGACCTGCATTGGCTTCCCATACACATGAGATGTGATTTTAAAGTGTTGCTAATTACTTATAAAATTTTACACGGTTTAGCTCCTTCCTATCTCGTCGACTCAGCAGCACCATATGTTCCGTCCCGACAACTTCGGTCACAAAATGCTGGTTTGCTATCGATCCCATGGGCTAAAAAGAAGTCCGCGGGATCAAGGGCATTTTCCCATCGCACGCCAGTACTATGGAATGCCCTACCTATGGAAGTTCGCGCAGCCACCTCAGAAGAAATCTTTAAATCCTGACTAAAAACACATTTATACTCAAAAGCATTTAGTTAATGCGCCTGTCTGCAGCTTTCTTCTTCTTTTTTTCTTTTTCCTGCCCCCTTCTTCCGGCTTGGAGAGGGGGCTAGGTAGATGCTGAGGGTTGAATTGACCGCCCCCATTTGGCCCTGCGCTGATCGACCATCGCGGGTTAAGAGATGGACCGTCTGCGGTCCACTTGGTTGGACTGTGGGAAGGTCCTGCCCAATGGCTTTGCCTGCTGTCAAGTCATCATCGCACTATATCGCACTATATGTTTTCTGTCATCTATATTGTTTATCTGTACTTGTCTGTAATGTGTATCTATTTGTCTGTATTTGGTACATGCAGCATCCACTTTAACCTGTGGGCCTGAAAGGGGGCTCCTCCCACCTGTGGTCCCTTCTGGAGATTTCTGATTTTCCTCAAATTGGGGTTTTTGAGTTTTTCCTTTCCCGTCTGGGAGCTTTGACAGGGGATGCTGTTGTGTACCTTACACCGAAAAGATGTCTCTGTATGACTTCTTTTTTCAAAAGAAGTCTCGGCATGACCTCTGTTCATCTCTGAAGCCCTTTAAGACTTTGGTGATTTAGGACTATACAAATAAAATGTGATTGATTGATTGATTGATTGATTGATTGATTGATTGATTGATTGATTGATTGATTGATTCCTAGCATCAGTTTTTTTCTGGAATGGACACAATTTGGCATCTGTTTGAGAAGAGGGCTCAGATGGATATCTCCTTTGATAGTCATCCAGTGTTATGAAGCAAAAGACAGTAGTTGAGGATATTACATGGTAATTAAATTGCCATTTATGTATGTGTTCATGTGTCAGCATTTAATTATGTTCTTTGTGTGTGTCTAGATCCGAAGTGTGCAGGTTCTCCCTGTAGACTATGAGATTGAATACATCTGCAGGGGAAACCGTGTTATTGTGGGACCCAAGGTCAGGAAATGTTTGCTCAATGGCACCTGGACTGACCTCAAACAACAAAGTAGATGCTGTGCGTGCAACCACTACTGACACTTCACTTGCATCTGCCAAATCTGTTAGCGTCAATATCAGGTTATGATGGTATGATAACCTTGAACAAAAATATCACGTTATCACGGTATTGAAATTGAAGCTCCAAAACAGAATTTCAAAATCTTTTGTGGTAAATTGCCATTTTTCTTTGTTGCTAAATATCAATTTACATTATAAAATGAATTAATTTTAACTAAATACATAAATATATATAAACTACAGTATAGTTTACCATGTATTACCATGTTAAATTAAAATAAATTTGTCAATAAAATCAAAACAAACCTTCAGTGAGCAATGCTGGTTTTGCTGACCAATAAACAAATACATGACTCCTTTCTGATTGAACACATGTAATTTTAACTGATATATGGGGACTGTCTAAAATAACACTATTTCAAAAACTGATAAAATCAATCATTCAACTACAATGTGTATCAATTAATGGTACAAGTGGATTCTGCAAATTTAGGTTGATTGCCCCCCCCCCCCCCCACACACACACACACACACAAACACACACACACACACACACACACACACACACACACACACACACACACCACACAAACAAGCTCCCTTTGATAATGCTAAGTGGATGAGATCATACAAGGCTAATGTGCGTTTGTTATGTGTTGCGTCTTAGGGAATTTGGAATGCCGGTTTTTGCACCTGGTAACGTCCAAGACGACTACTGAAACACTAGTGGCTAATGGTGACGGACGTTAACATTAAAAAACACACCAGATGGTGTTGTTCTAAATGCCATTTGGCATTTCTCGAAATAAACTTTGGTCGCTGCTAGGCATCTAGAGCAGCCTTCTTGACGCTGTCTCTGATCCTGCTAGGCTTAAAAGGCAGTGTAAAAAACGACTTTCTGAATGGGTATGGCATAATTCAAAACAAACATGGATTAACATTATATCATCTCAATCACTTGCCATATCGCTCTCTTGCTTTCTACTAACTCGTAGCTCACTCGCAATGTCACTTGCTTGTTTTTGAGAGCCGAAAACTTCACAGACAACCAACTTTGTTTGTTTGGACCAGGGAGGAAGAGGTCATTTTTTTTTTTGCCTTCTTGACCCACACTTTAGATAGACTGCTTGTGTCTTACCACTTGCAATATCACATACTGTACGCTCAGTGAAAGTAGCATAAGATGACATGTTAGCCACTTTCCCCGTGGTAATTAGCTGCAGTAGCTTACTTTTAGTGGTACTGACGATGGCAAACCAAAAAAGGACAATGTGATTGGCTGCTGCAGCAGAGGAGGACTTACGTGAGATACACAATGAGAGCTCGACTCTGCAGTTGCCCATCAAGGCAGATGTTCCGGTAGGGAAAAAAAACGTACAGGTTTTGACCTTTGACTTGAAAGGTTTTAAATAACCGTAATCTATTGCCAATTCGGTTAACGTCCCATACCTACAATTACAGAAACCTACAGTGTACACATACAGTATCATTATGTGTTATCATTGTTTCCTTTACCCTCATAATGAAATCATGGCTATTCCGTCACACATAAACATAATGTAAAAAACTTCCACTTCATTCATATACACTTGTAATGTAAAAAAAAGATTTTGAGAATGAAAATAAAATCACTACTGGTTTATGTACCGGTATATATTAAATATTTGTTTATTTGGAAATAAAAATGTGTTTCAGATTTGGATTTGCATTTCTCTTTCAGTATTGTTATGTCCTCGAGTTTGGACATCTTTGGAAAATGGGAGAGTGTCTTCTTGGCCGCCAGGGCTCCCAGTGGAGGGAACTGTGCTGCACTACAGCTGTCTCCCTGGTTTCATCTTGATAGGCCGAAACTCAACGCAGTGCAATAAGTTGGGCAAGTGGGACATTCCCAAACCCGTGTGTCACTGTAAGTGCTACAAAGCAAAAGTTTTCATCCATCCCCTGTGTGTGTGTGTGCACTGGTTCATGTGTTTTGTGGGGACAAAAACAATTGTTTACACATTCTTGTCTTGGGGATCTCTAACAGTGTGGGGACAAAAAAGTAGGTCCCCATAATGTTGATGGATTAAAAACCACTCCAGAGGCTGTTCTAAGTGTTCCTGTGAAGTTTTGGCATAGGCCCATAAGTGACAATTTTTGGTTCTTGATGTGTGTGTTGATGGTGCTCACGAGCCCTCCCCCAAGGTTGTGGCTGGCATTGCAGTCACTGCTCCACACACAGATTTGCATATGCCTGCCTTTACTGGTCCCCATAAATTATTATCTTTACAGCAAGTTTCATGTTCACATTTGAAGAGCCCATACACACATTTACATATGCCCGCCCACCTACTGGTCCTCTTAAGTGATTATTTTCACAGCGTGTTTCATGTCCACATTTAAAGAGCAAGTTCCGTGTCCACATTTTAAGAGCAATCAGCAGAAGACACTAGCAACAACTAATAAAGATGGCAACAAAAGAAGATGAAGTAAAACACAAGGTAAGCAATTTTGTATGCATGTACAATTTAGTTAGTTCTAGAAATTAAGAAAGCTAAATTGCTCCGGTTGAGTGAGGTAGTGTGAGGTAGTCTAAGTACAAGTCCTGTAGTTTGCTGTACTGTACTTTTACGAGTTGGACGTAGCACAAATAGTATAATAGTATAGTATAATAGAATTTGTCAGTCCTTTTTAAATTCACTGAATTGGCAATTGGATTTGATTGCAGAGCAACATTGTGTTGTTCATATTGGTAGTCACGAATCACTCTGCAAGCTGAAAGAAAATAAATCTTGTGCTGTTTTTCTAAAAAATATGATTGCCATCTCCTACAGAAAGTGGTATATTTGTAAGTGATAAAATCAGCAAAAGACAATTTGTTATTGAGTATCGAGAAGATATGACAGCTAATCCAGAGTACCAGCATATAAAAAACATTTACCAACCATTGTCTGCTGCATTTATGTTTGTATTGAAAAGGCAATGGAAAACATGGCGCCAAGACTCAGCTTTCCACCTTTCTATATCACAACAAGTCATGTTAGAATATTGTGAATAGCATAATGATTATTATTTTTCCTATATTATTTTAGCATTGATGCCTCAACGGGAGAATGAGTCATTTGGCTGGCCAATGGAATGATGAGCACAGGAATCCAAACTGCAGGATGAAGAGAATTGCAGTGGATGGAAAGCCACACCTCTCAATATTTTCTGTAGTTGACATTCAAGGAGAAGACATTTCTGATAACTATGCTGGTGAAGGCTGCTCATGGGAAGCACAAGTATGTTATTGTCAGGTTCATTTGTCAGACATTTGTAAGAAACTGGAGACAAGGCAATCTTCCCAACTCATGCATGAGGGGAGCGAAGAGGAACTGGCCAAGGACAATTCTACTGCACTCTGCCAATCTCTCCTGCTCCCCTTACTTTTATTTGATACAGGGATCCCTAACTACATGAAGGTCCCGGCCCTCAAGTCTATGGCCGGAACCTTGTGTACTTGTCCTTCTATGTGTGAGCATGTGGGTGAGAAATTAATGCATGTATGATAAAATAGGTAGCGAAACATTCTGATAATGCATAGCAAAAACATCAATAAGAGTCACAGCTGTGGGAACGCTCCGACTGGCAGGCTTGAGCGGCCTTCCTTCTGCTTGAGAGACAACAATGACAAGACAGTTCTTTTCCCACAAACAGTGCACTCATTCTCCCAGCGTACCATCAACATACCAAGCAGTACATCAGCAGTTTATTTATTCATTATTATCATTCAGTATATATTTATTCATTCACACAGCAAAGCATTTCTTCATTGTGAGCATTAATATTTTGTAGCAAATGTATAATCACTATATCTACAACTATTCTAGCAATAATTATTCTAACAGTTATAAACACAGATTACGCACATTTAGTGTGTAATAAAATGGAAGTAATTTTCAATTAATTCAATTTAAATCAGAATAGAAGAATCCTTTTTCAAAATATGAATCTCATTTGTCAGTTATGGTTTGTGATGTTTGTAGTATGTTTCAGATTGAATGTAGTTTGATTTAATGTCGAAGTTTAAGTAGTTTAATGTAAAAAAAGAAAACCAAAAAAAAAACATTTATATTCTGAACTATAAACCCTGAAAATTTTTAACAAAATTTTCTAAACTGTGGTAAAAGACAGTGCAGATTGATCAACAATTTACAACTTATGTTTATGAAAAGTCAAGTTGAATATTTTTATAGATGATGAGCATGACCGTAGCAAATGTTCTCAGCCCTCCTTGCTCCCACCAAGTCAGTGAGTCTCTTTGTTTTTGTTTTTTATACCTCACATCGTTCTGAAGGAACTCAACAATTATAAGGTTAGATAGTTTTACATGTGTCAACAAGATTAGCTAAATTCATATTAATTGCAACTTATTTTGGACACTTACAACATTCACAAATTGTTCTTACATTATTAAGTTTTAGTTAGAGTTGACTGTTTATTTCTTAAATCATATTCTCAAATGTTGCTTTCATGTATTACATTACAGATTACCAACATTGCAGCTAATGACATGGCTTTACCAGAAGGCACTTGGAACGATACTGCTGGTTGTAGCTACGACATTCAACAGGTATATTCTTATCTAATAAATATCTATGTTTAGAATGTTAGTGTTAGTAGACTATTTTAGGTACATTTAATATGTCAGGGGTTGATTATCTAGTGGTGATGTTGCTCATTTCTAGACACTCATGACGTCCCCACAACACACATTCACTTTAAAATCTGAAAGTATGAACATGTCTTGGTCAAAACTGTTTTGAAAAAGTCAGACTGCTGGTAGTCTGGCGCCCATGAGAAACTGAAGTCTCATGTATGAAGATATCACCCAAAAAGCTAATTTGATATTTAGATGGATAAAAAGACAGGTTGACAAGATAGAAGGGAATATTCATAATGTGTTTGGCTTCTGATGATTTGTTAATCATTTTTAGGGTTTACTTGAGAATAACTGATGGTTTTTCACATTATATTCTAAATTGTTGTGTTCATGTATTACAGATCACCAACATTACAGCCGATCACATGGCTATACAAGAAGTCACTTGTGATGATGCATCATCGAGCATCTTACGACGTGGATGCTCAATTCTTTCATGGTAACTCATGGTAATGTTTATCTTTAAGTAGTAAACTCAAGAACAACAGACATTTTGACATGTGCATTTAGAATGTTCGTTTTAGCAGACTATTTTAGATCAATTTAATTTGGTTGGGTTGATTATCTAGTGGTGGTGTTACTCATTTCTGGACATTCACGATGTCCCCACAACACACTTTCACCCAGAAATCTGAATGTGTGAAAGTGTGGATCATAACTATGTTGAGAAAGTCAGACTGCTGGCTCTCTGGTGCCCTTGAGACACTGAAGTCTCATGTATCGCGATATCCCCAAAAAGGCAATTTGATTTTTAGATGTATGAAAACACAGTTTGAAAAGAATGAAAGGAATATTGATAACGTGTTTGGGCACTGATGATATGTAAATCTATATTGTTTCAAGGTTTACTTGAGAATAACTGATGGTTTCTCACATTTTATTGTAAAATGTTGTGTTGAAGTTTTAGAGATCCCAAACATTACATCCGATAACATGACTTTACAAAAAGACACTTAACACTATGCTTTAAATCAGTTCTTTCATGGTGACTCGGTGTTTACTTGAGAATCACTGATGGTTTCTCACATTATATTCTAAAATGCTGTGTTCATGTATTACAGGTGACCAACATTACAGGTGATGACGTGGCTTTCCAACAAGACACTTGTGACGATGCTCAAAGTCAGTGCTTTCACAATTTCTCATGGTCATTTTTATGTTAAAGTATTGAGTTCAAGTACAACAGACATTTTGACATTTGCATTTAGATTAATAGTATTAGCATAGTAGTTAGTATGAGTATTAGTTTGATTATCTAGTGGTAGTATTACACTTTTCTTGACACTCACGACGTCCCCAAAACACACTTTGACACCAAAAGTTGAATGTGTGAAAGTGTCTAGATTCTAATTTTGTTGAGAAAGTCAGACTGCTGACTGTTCATGTCTTACAGTTGAACTACATTACAAGAAGACAATTGTGAGGATGCTCTAAGTCAGTAATTTCACGGTGACTCATGGTAATTTTTAAGTTTAAGTCCTGAGCTCAAGTACAACAGACATTATGACATATGCATTTAGAATGTTGGTGTTAGCAGACTATTTTAGGTACATTCAAGTTGTGATGGAGTTGATTATCTACCGATCGTATCGCACTTTTCTGGACACTCGCGTCGTCCCCACAACACACCTTCATACCGAAATCTGAATATGTGAAAGTGTCTAGATCATATCTGTTTTGAGAAAGTCAGACTGCTGGCAGACTGACATGGTATTGTTCTTTTCTGGACATTTTGCGATGTCCCCACACCACACTTTGACATCGAAATTTGAATGTTTCTTGATAAATTTGTTGAGTGTTACGTTGTAACACCAAGAACTCGACAGTGGACCACCACAGACCAGACACAGATGAGTACAAAACTCAATATAAGGGTTTTGTTAAAGAAAGGTAGCACGCAAGGCGTGAAAGGGATCAACATAAACTGGGCAAAGTGGCAACTCAAATATCGCGAAATGAACATGTCTGTAAAGTCCAACTAAAAGTGACATAGAAACACTTATGTAGTTGATGGCGTGACGCCAGTAGTCCGACAAGGGGGGGAAGGCAACCAACTGGAGGAAAGTAACGGAAAGTAACAACAAAAAAAATAGATACGAGCACAGACGCACTCACAAAGTAGCAACAGAAATACTCACAACACCAGATGCAATAGCATACGAGGGAACTTGAGAACTAGGCAGATTAACAGTATACTCCGACAGCTTCCTCCAGCTCCAGTCGCGTTTAAATAACCCGGTGATTGTTGATGGTAGTCAGGTGCGCGGCTGGTGGGTCTGCCCTCCCGTCAGGGACACACCTGCTCTAGAAGAGAGAGAGAGAGGTGGAGGAGCAAGAAGCTAACATTGAGGAAGTACAACTGCTGCCAGTCTGGCGCCCATGAAAAACTGAAGTATCATGTGTGAAGATATCCCCAAAAAGCCAGTTCAATGTTAGATGTATTAAAACACACTTTGACAAGATAGAAAGGAATATTTATAGTGTTCACGTCATATTGTAAAATGCTGCGTTCATGTATGACAGGTAACCAACATTACAGCCGATGGATGACATGGCTTTCCAAAAAGACAATTGTAACAATTTTCTAAATCAGTAATTTCACGGTGACTCATGGTAATTTTTATTGTTTAAGTATTAAGCTCAAAAACAACAGACGTGTTGACATTTAAAGTGGTAGCGTTAGCAGACCATTTTAGGTAACTTTAGTTTGTGACGGGGTTGATTATTTAGCGGTAGTATTGCACATTTCTGGACACTTACGACGTCCCCACAACACACTTTCATACTGAAATCTGAATATGTGAAAGTGTCTAGATCGGGGGTCGGCAACCCAAAATGTTGAAAGAGCCATATTGGACCATGAAAAACAAAAAACAAATATGTCTGGAGCCGCAAAAAAATAAAAGCCTTGTAATGAAGGCAACACATGCTGTATGTATCTATAATAGCTATATTAGCCTACTATCAAAATGATTAACTACGAATACATAATGAGGCTTCATGATTAAATGTTTATTTTTCCTGCAGTGCATCCTGACACACCACATGACTACTCTGTTGTGCGATGCCGCCTCAAGTTTAACTAAATTACAATATTAATGAATTATGTTTCATTGCTTTGATTAAATTAAATAAAGCGGATTTTAGAAGATTTTATTTATGAGGATTGGAAAAAAACAAAATGGAAAGTGCATAAGGTGGCCCTTATCTGGGCAATAGAGTGCAATAAAACGTAGCCTGCATCTATAAAACATCAGACACATACCTGCATAAACGCGCAGTTTGTTCAATATCGATCACATCACTGGCAAATGAGTATGCTGGCGCTGAATTAATGTCCTTGATTTGTTGATCGGTGTTGCCTGCCATTTTAATCGTTCTTTTCTTCACTGTCTTGGCGGAGAGAGGTGTGTCTTTTTTTTTTGTATTATCCCGGTTTTGGTTATGTAGTCCTTAAATTGGTGTTCTGATATGTTGATGAATGACTCCATGTAGTCACCAACTGTAAACGGTCTGCCACATTTTATTATCTCCCGGGTTGCAACGAAACTTGCAGCAGTTGTGGAGTTTGGAGATGCAATCCACTTCTTAAATATATTTTTGCGCTCCTCTAATTTCTGCAGAAGTAATGCAATCGCACTTTTTCTCACATTGCCAACTGGGTACTCGGCTGTAAATGTAGAACCCCTTCCCTGAAAATGTCATTCCACATTGCTATTTTTGTTATTTGACAACTTCTCGCTACAGAGCAAACATTCAGGCAATCCTTCTGCATTGGCAACAAATGCAAATGATTCGGTCCAAGAAATGTTGAATCGTTTGTTCTCCTGTTATTTTTCTCTTTTTCCCTTTGGGATCCATGGCTCATGGCCGCCGGTTTGTTTACAACAACCACTTGTCTAGCATCCCGCCCTGCTAACAGAAACGCGTGTCTCAGGCTATGACGTAATTCTTCATTGACAGAAATGTTGAAATGTAATATTTATTTTACACATTTTTACAGCATTGGAAAATGTTAAGAATGTTTTTGTCATGTTTGTCCCCCTACAGAAACCACATTCAAACGAAAAAAATATTTTTCTCCCCCATCTTTTTCCATTTTCAAACATTTTTGAAAAAGCTCCAGGGAGCCACTAGGACATCGCTAAAGAGCCGCATGCGGCTCGAGAGCCGCGGGTTGCCGACCCCTGGTCTAGATCAAAACTGTTGAGAAAGTCACACTGCTGGCAGTCTGACTCCCTGAGAAACTGAAGTCTCATGTGTAAAGATATCCCCCAAAAGCCAGCTTGATTTTTAGATGTATGAAACCACAGTTTGACAAAATAGAAAGGCATATTCATAATGTGTTTGGTCTCTGATTATTTGTCAATTTATATTTTTAATGTTCACTTGATAATCACTGATGATTTCTCATATTATCTTATCAAAAGGTATGTTCATGTATAATAGATCACCAACATTACAGCCAATGACATGGCTTTACAAGAAAACATGATGATGTTCTAAGTCAGTGCTGTCACTGACTCATGGTCATTTTTATGTTTAAGTATGGGGCTCAAGTATAGAAAATTTGACACATGTATTTAGAACAGTGGTTCTTAACCTTGTTGGAGGCACGGAACCCCACCAGTTTCATATGGTAATTCACCGAACCCTTCTTTAGTAAAAAAATAAAATATGATTTTTTTTTTACAGATGCACGTAATGATTTGTGCATTAGTATCACCTTGTTCAAATAACAAAACCAACACAGTACATGGTAGGAAATCTCAGAGCAGGACGTTTTCAATGACTGTGCCCACTAACTGCAGACTAGACTGAGGGGTGGATCTCTGCAGCGGAGGTTCTACCGAACCCCTGAGACCGACTCACCGAACCCCTAGAGTTCGATCGAACCCAGGTTAAGAACCACCGATTTAGAATATTAGCATTGGCAGACAATTTTAGGTAGATTTTATTTATGACGGGGTTGATTATCTAGCGTTGGTGTTGCTCATTTCTGGACACTCTCAACGTCCCCACAACACACTTTCACACCAAAATCTGTATGTATGAAAGTGTCTAGATCATAAATTTGTTGAGAGAAACAAACTGCTGGCTGTCTGCCGCCCATGAGAAACTGAAGTTTCATGTGTGAAGATATTCCCCAAAAGCCAGTTTGATTTTTAGATGTATGAAAACACAGTTTGACAAGAATGAAAGAAATAGTCATAATGCATTTGGTCTCTGATGATTTGTGAATCTATATTTTTTAAGGTTTGAGAGTAACTGATGGTTTCTCACATTATATTGTAAAATGTTGTGTTGTGTGGATTACAGATTCCCAACATGACAGCAGATAACATGACTTTACAAGAACTTGTGACTCTGGTTTAAGTCAGTTCTTTCACAGTGACTCTTGGTCATTTTTATGTTTAAGTATTAAGCTAAAGTACAACAGACATTTTGACATATGCATTTAGAATGTTCGTATCAGCAGACTGTTTTAGGTAGATTTGATTTGGCACGGGCTTGATTATCTAGCAGTGGTATTGCTCTTTTCTGGACACTCACAGCATCCCCACAACACACTTTCATACTGAAATCTTAATGTGTGAAAGTGTCTAGATCATAACTTTGTTCAGAAAGTCAGACTGCTGGCTCTCTGGCGCCTATGAGAAGCTGAAATCCCATGTATGAAGCTATTGCTAAAAAAAACAGTTACTTTTAGATGTATGAAAACACATGTGTGTTGGTCTCTGATGATTTGTGAACTTATATTTCTTAAAGAATTATTTGAATCACCACTTGTGACAATGCTCTATATTTGTGCTTTGCATTTTAACATAAGACCTGAACGGTTCTGATTTATCTGTCTGAGTATGTTAAAGTGGGATGGCACAGCCTGTGTTGTTCATTGAAAAGCAAAAAAAAAAAAAAATAGATTCTGTCAATCCAAATGACATAACGTAATTCATAGTGGTGTTAGACTGACAATGAGATCAAACAGCATAATTTCACTTTGACTGAGAAAACTGGAAGGGTTAATATATTGTATATAATAAGATACAAAAATTCCTCACTCAACTGCACAATAACAAAAAATATTTTTTCTCGCTACTTCAAGGCAAAGAAAACGACAAGAGATTCCCCTGGCAGAAAATAGAAGTGTGGACAGTGGAAAAATGTATGAGGAAATGCATCTTATCTTTCATTGTCCTGAAAAAAATGGTCTGAAAAAAAGGACTGAACCAGAATCCCTCAAAAAACGGGAATGGCAGATACTCAAATTTTATATTTCAGCTGCCAAAAGCAGATTGGAACGTAAATAAGTTTTGGGTTTGCAACTTTCAGGTAAGGCAATGACATAAAATTTCAATTTGACTATTGTAGTCATAAAAACTTGGATTTTATTTTGTTTAGTCTTAAATATACATAGTGAGAATGTGTTTGTTTATTGTTCATCACACGTTGTTCTGTTGCAATGAATAAAAAATCTTCAAACTGTTAGGAAATTGTCCAGTTCATTGATTGAAACCAGAAGAAAAAGCCTGGTCACAGCTGACAACAGGACTTGTTTTAGAAAAAAAAAAGATGACACTACATTCAGCAAATGATAATTATATTATTACATTGGTTCAACTATCAATATTCACATTTATTGAACTTTATTTGATTGTTGAGTTCGGATGCATTATATTTATCAATAGGTAATAGACTTTGGGCGAGGTCCCCATTAATCACTGTATAAGCTGGTGTGTCAATTATGCAAATATATTCACATATATTCAAAGTAGGTCCCCATGAACCATGTAAAACCATTTTTTTCCCAAGTTCCCACAAGTTATGGGCTCACCATTACTTCATCAATTCTGATATTTGAAGCTGTGTATAGGCTCACAACGCCATAGAGGGTGTGCTTGATTTTTTTCGTAGCTGTAGAACGTTTAGAAAGGGTGGTCCCCACAAGTGATGAAGAAAAAGTTGGTCCCCACAGTACACATGAACCCTTATAGGTGTGTGTGTGTGTGTGTGTGTGTGTGTGTGTGTGTGTGTGTGTGTGTGTGTGTGTGTGTGTGTGTGTGTGTGTGTGAGTGATGCGTTTTCACAAAGCCAGGCTTATGTCGCAGTGATCAATTTTGAGTTATTGATGGGAGATAAAAGTTTTCAACAGAGATGTCCATTTTGGGATTACTTCAAAAACAACCTCAAGGTCAAGACAATCATTCTCTTGCATCCAAGGACTAAGGATTTAAACTTGGCAACATTCAAATTGCTGTAACGTCATCCGTTTTTGAGCTACCTGCATGTCATTTTAAAACGAATATAGAATCAGATTACATTATAGCTCAATCTTCTTTTAATGCATCACACACACACACACACACACACACACACACACACACACACACACACACACACACACACACACACATATTATATATATATATATATATATATATATATATATATATATATGTATGTATGTATATATATGTACATATACATATATATGTACATATATACATATATATACATATATGTATATATATGTGCATATATATATATATATATATATATATATATATATATATATATATGTATGTATATATATATATGTATGTATATATATGTACATATATACATATATGTATGTATATATATATATATGTATGTATATATATGTACATATATACATATATGTATATATATGTATATATATGTGCATATATATATATATATATATATATATATATATATATATATATACACACAGTGGGCCCCCGTTTTACAAACCCCCGTTTTACGTATTTTTCATCTTACGACGTGGACCGCGTCTTACGAACCAGCCAACATGCCAGTCAGTGTATCCGCACTATTTTTTTCGCTTTGCTGCAATCAACAAAAACAACTTTTCTAGCATGTCACGGAAATGCCGATATGCTATTGGTCGATTAAGGTCACAGTCACGGTCTCAGTCACGGAGATGCCGATATGCTATTGGCCGGTGTCACGTCAATCACAGGAATGCCGATATGCTATTGGCCGAACGCCCTCATCTAGCTGCCACAAGCTGGTCGGTGTGTTGTGAAGACTTTGCAAACTTCATCTGTTAGACATGGCTTCTAAAATTGCAAGTGGCGGTAAAGGAAGAAGTAAGAGCATGATGACAACAGAAACGAAGCAGGAGATAGTAAAAAAATACGAAGGAGGCGCACGCATGGTTAACCTTGCTAGTGTGTATGGCCGTAACCACTCCAAAATGGAGAGGCTTCTTCTATTATGGATTAAAGAGAAGGAAATCACCGGTGATATGTTCTCGTTTAAGAAAAGTTCTCGTTTAAGAAAAAATATAAATTCTGCGGGTTCGTCTCTGCCCCCCTCCGCCTCCGCCTCCAACAGCTCAAGTCACATCGCCCCAAAGGTAAATGTCATTTTTCCTTTGCATATTTATTATTTAATTTAACTGTACCTATGTTAATTAGTGAATGCGGGCAACGCTGTACAATAGATTATGTTACTAATTTTTAATGTGTATAAAGTCGTGATGTTTTTACCTAAGGTTTTTGCACGCGTTGCACACATTCACTAATTAACTTAGGTGTGGATTGCCCGTCATACGGCCAATTCGAGTTACGAGCCTAGCCGCGGAGCGGATTTAGTTCGTAACACGGGGGCCCACTGTATTTATATGTATGTATATGAGATGCGTATGTATGCTAACATTTGATTGTGTTATTGAGAATTTTTGTCGCTGATGATTTTACTCATCAAATATCTGATTGATCAAATGTGTGATTGTGTCAATATTTTTCTTTTTTTTTCTCTCTGAAGATGACAGACATTTCAAAGGTAGGGTCGTTTTTCTTGATTACATTTATTGCTTGACTGTTCCCAATTAAATGAATAAGAATCTACCATTTTCTTGACTGAGATTTCCTAATGATTGATGTCTGATTTTTGCTCCAATCATATGGCTTTGCATATCATAATTTGGCTCCATGACATTTTAGATGAGACTCTTGTTTGTACGAATGTATAAATCCTGGGTTGTTGCATTTTAGCACTTTTTTATTTGTGTAGCATTATTCCTGGAATCAGAGTACGATCTTGGTCAAATAAGAAATTGTCACTTAAGTGTACGGTTTGTGTGTGTGTGTGTGTTTGTGTTTTGTTTTTCATTTTCAAAACTTACTATTCAGTGTACATACTGGTGCATCTCAATAAACTAGAATGTGGAAAAATACTTCAGTAGTTCAATTTGAAAAGTGAACCTGAACAAAAATAAACTTGGCTAGGAAGGTTGTCTCCGATGGAGTAAGATGGTGGTCAAAAAGACTTATGCGTCTTTAACAATTCGGATGAGTACAACTAAATTGTGTTGAGTTTACGAATTGAAATTGCGGTTGCTATAGAGTAATCGTGATATCAAAAAGACCTATGCATTTCACCATTCGTGTGATTATTACCCTCGCGAGACACAACTTTACGTCTTTGAATGAATCTCTCCTTTGGATTTGCCAATCCCTCTATTGGATTCATAGATCTGCATATGCAAATTATGACGTCCTAAGCCACCAAATCAGTCCATCTGCGAGGCATTTGCGCCGCACACGCAAGATGAAAAAATTGCCGAATTGAATGTGAACTGAGTGCCAAACAGAAGCTTTTAATGGCTCATCAAGCGTAAATCTTAAGGATAATGTATACGCATTTTTAGTAATGCTCAAATCATACTTTTGTGGGCCATTTGAGGCCATTTAGGTCCAATTTCTTGGAAAAGGAAATTGAAGCTTTGCAAATTGCAAGCTTGCAAATTCAGATGATGGTTGATTTGCAAATGGACTGACTTTGCCTGGTAGCTTGGCATGACATCATTTCAAGTTGCATATTCAACTCAGATCCAAAGGCTACGAATACAAGGGATAAGATCCACGAATCCACAATTTGTGAATCCAAAAGACATGGGGTCACGTCTCGCGAGAGTCATACTCATATGAATGGTGAAATACGCATCCGTCTTTTTGACAGCAATCTTATTCTATTGTCTCCTATCCAAGTTTCCCCACGCTTAAGTTTCCTACAGCAAACTAAAATTTGATCCGTCCATCCATTTTCCGAGCCGCTTATCCTTACCAGGGTCACGCTTCCTGGAGCCTCTCTCAGCTGTCTCTGGGCCGTCGGCGTGGGACACAATGAACTGGTTGTATGGTGAAGATATATATTCACTAACATATATCTTCACCAGACTTCATTTTGGGTTGAAGAAAAATAAATTTTTCCATGTTATTTGCATTTATTGAGATGCGCTGGCCCACACTCAACTACTGTTTAATCCCTCCAGATATGTTTTATTGTATGTGTGGGAAATATTTTATACATGCAAATTAGACTTATACAGAGTTTTATGTTTTTTGATTTATTTTCCTTCATGATGTAGCATGAGATAATATTGTTTATACTGTCATGTCCAATAGGTCAGCCTATAGTAATCCAGCCCTTATTTTCTATGTACCAGTCATAGTTTGTAGAGGCTGTCAACTTGTGGAAGGTAATAATTATGGTTCCAATAGGATAAATAAATCCTGTCCTGTGGATTGCTGCCTGTGGGTAGGCATCTTTCTTGGGGATTGCCTCCTGTAAGTACAAAGCACAATATGCAAATTGGAATGACCTCAAGATAGCGGGGACAGTAACCGAACTGTGAGTCCTCCACCTGTGCATGCATCAAGGAAAGAACAACTTTTTTACTAAATGTAGATGCTAATTTTATTTAGCTATAGGCCTGTCCAATTTCTTACAATTATTTATAAATAATTTTGACATTCACATATCAAACTATTGTATTTTTCGGACTATAAGCTGCACCCGTATATAAGCCACAGCAGCAAATATTGAGCAAAAAAAACATCTTTTGCCAAAGATGAGTTGCCGGTATATGACAGTAATATGAAACTTTTACATTTTCTTTATATATTTTTTAAATTGTCTACCAACTGCAACATCCTCTCTTTCACAGACTGAAAATGCCTACATATTTAGTCCCAACATTATATTTATAGAAAATGGATGGTTGGATATTAGCAACAGAACACTGCAGAACTAAATTGGAGTTCAAACTCAAAATCAATACTTCAATAGCATTCTGTCTTGTGTAATCGATAAGATTATTTTTGTGAACATTGCACAGACTGCAAGTAATTAATATATACAATCATAAATTTATAAATACAATCATATACTGTATACCATATATAAAATGTACACGTCATGAACTTTTATATAGATCAATTAATTAATCTTTTTTTTAAACATATTTTTAATAATATATTTTAAAACTCTTTTTGAGCACAGCCATTGATTCACATCTTTTCAGTTGTATTTCATTGTTGTTCCATAAAGTGACTCTTTGAACACACATTTACTTGACCGGTGGGAAAAACCAGCAGATAAGCCGCACTGGAATATAAACTGCAGGGCTCAAATCATGATGAAAAGGTCGCAGTTTATAGTCTGAAAAATACGGTACCTGTTATCTAACGACCTGCTGTGATGATGCTTCATCTGAGGAATGATCCAAAGAAAATGTGGTTACATCTTTGGATCATTCTATACTTTGCAAGTCATATCTCCAAATCAATATATTATTTGAAAGACTTCAACATAAAACAGAATATAAATTGAACATTCACAATGTGAACAAGAGTGCAAGAGCCTCATAACTGCAACAATAAATACAATGAACATGTAAAAAACATGTATTTGTTATTCATTAATATGTATGTTAATAGGATTCATTCTCTGCTTTTGTGTGTGCATCAAAGGTTTTTCAAGATAAAGATACTTGAAAATTACCAGGAAATGTCCCTGTTACTGTAGCAAGCAATTGGCCCAAATGTTTAGGTGTTTAACAAAAGCTTCATTTGACCAGAGGCAACAAAGGCATTTACATTTTATTTTGCTGGTCTGACAGCCTGTCAGTACCGATGTACTGACTACCTCTGCATTTGACCATAACCAAATATGAGCATACATTATCCTTAACTTTGAAGCATGATGAGCTTTTGAAAACTCCATACTCTAGAAACGGGTTGATGAGCCATGTGAAACTATTGTAGTCTTTGTCATATTGATTTGGAAAAAGAGACGTAGCCAAAGTCCTTTAAAAATAGCCACATTAGTGACATCTAGTGGTGATATAGTGTCATAGCAGCTACAAGCCTCAATATGATTCACTTAATTTGGGTTTAGAATACGTAACACCAATACGTTCTGTCTTACATTTATGTCTGTCTAACTTGTCTGGCCAAGGCTAATGACAAGTACACATCTTGTCATTTGTTCGTCACCATTTTCAGTTATTGTAAAATAGTCTGTCTTTAACTATTGGGAAACATTCAAAAACAAAAACGGAACAGAATAAATTTACTCTATCCACAGAAAGTGTCCTCTTTTACGATCAGATTAAATAACTTGTCATAAATAAAAACATTAACTTAATTTTAAATAAAGCTTTCGAGATGAGAGAATAACAGAATAACAAAAATGCTCATAAGGGGGAGACTGGGTATTTAGGATAATAAAATTTAATGGCCTCCTGATTATAAAATCATTTTTATGACGTTACAGTATCATTCAATGAAATAGGCACATATATTAGGATTTTTGTCATAAGGATTTTTGCATTGATACTACTTTTAGAATATATATTTAAATCTCATATGTCCCTTGAGTGCCTTCACTTAAGTCCAGAGTACCCTATTGAAGAAGAAAGTTTTACACAGCACATACTATTTGAATACATGATGTTGATTCTGGTGTTTCATTTTCATGCATAAAGTCATCACATGATTATAGAGATTTCAGCAAGACCTTTGAAGCGCTGGTTTGGGCAGTTTACTTCTTTCAACTGACACAGGCTCTTGGTGTCAAACGTTCCATTTGTACCGTGCTTCCTGCTATTGGCGACCACCATTGTTGTTCTCTTCTTGATGCATGCGCGGGTGGAGGACTCGCTGTTTCTATACTGCCCGCAATAGCTTGAAGTGATGTCACAAATGTACATATTGTGCTTCTACACATAGGAGGCAATCCACAGAAGAGATTTATTTATACCTTCAAGGCGGAATTGCACAGAGATGTTTGTGTACAGACGTGGTCATCATACAAGTGAGACTTGTATGAAAAAAAACAGGTACCTGCACTTAACAGGTTTTGGATTCATAAGCACAAGAAAAAAAATCAAACCCACACCATTTTGATCCAGAGT